>NC_090757.1:27754119-27756619 GCF_036898095.1 Palaemon carinicauda
AGGCCTCATCTATGAAAATGCCTTGTTTCATAATCATCAAAGAATTAGAAATTCTTGTATTACATTAATAAAAAAAGATATCTCAGAGACGAGGCAATTTTGGACACGCCTGTATCTCCGTTAAGCGCCAACGCTCAGTTAGGCAAACTATAGCAATTTGTGGTCCCTATCAATATAAATATTCTAGAAAAAAAATTATAGACTTACATACATTTTTGTGTCCGTAATCCAAGATTGTCCAATTTTGCCTCGCCAAGAAAAAAGTGAGAAGTTTGCCTGTCCAATTTTGCCTGACCGTGGTTTTGAAAAGTGTCCAATTTGGCCTTACTATATGAATATGTAAATCAAACTTTGTATATGAGCACACAAATATACTTTTATGTATAAATATGCATATATGTAATCATGAAAGTTCAAAATAAGACACAAGGGGTACAGTAAAAGGGGTGTCTGCCAAGGTGACACCCTAAAAGTGAGTGACACCCTGAGAGTTACATTAAAAAAAAAGTTTCTTTCTAGCTCGATGGTTATGATATGATTTTCAAAAAGTTATTTAATACTGGGGACACTCTTAAAGCTGTTGACACTTAGGGGGTGAAACCTTCATAAAGATTGACCAAAACATGGTAACATCCTCGAAAGGGGTGTCAACTCTTATGCTAAAAAAAAAAAAAAAAAAAAAAAAAACACTACTATATGCATTGTTCCTATAATAATTCACATATCCAAAGGAAAATTTCAGGAATTGAAATAGAATATATTTTCACTGTTCCTGCTAATTTCCATGTTGATAACTGTCATGTTGCCTTTTTGATATGGTGTTAAATGGAGCAACATTAGAGTGAACAGCATGATAGATACATTAAGGAGGGGCAAAGCTGATCCCATAAAGAATATTCGTCCTAAGTTGTACCTATCCATTTTATTCTTATCATTGTTACCTCATTCTATGAACGAGCCATCAAAGAGATACTTTTACCTACAAAAGAAAGGGATACAATCGAAGATTTAAGAAAAAAAGATGAAATAGAAAAATAAAAGGAAAAACACAAAGAAAGAGAAATAGAAACTTGACAAATTATGGAAATACAAAGCAACCAAATATCTCTCGATTCTTTAAGAAAAAATGTCTGCAAACACTAACGTAAATACAAAAAAATCTAAATTGACCAGGGTAATAAATAGTGATAATTGAACTGCTAGGATAGTCCCGATAGTGAATGATAAGGATTTATTTATATCTAAAATAAAAGAAATAAAAAAGAAATTAAAATTATTTTGGAAGATATTAAGGATCGTCCATTATTTTGCATTGGTTGACCAACAAAAGGGTTTTTAGAGGAAGGAGGCGGCTAAGTGACTCGCCTTGAGCTAGATGCTTGAAGCCACTGCCCACATATCATCATCATCATCTCCTCCCACGCCTATTGACGCAAAGGGCCTCAATTAGATTTCGCTAGTCGTCTCTATCTTCAGCTTTTAATTCAATACTTCTCCAATCACAATATCCTACTTCATGCTTTATAGTCCTGAGTCTTCCAACTCTTCTAGTGCCTTGTGGAGGCCAGTTCAAAGTTTGGTGAACTAATGTCTCTTAGGGAGAATAAAGAGCATCCCCAAACCATCTCCATCTACCCCTCACCATGATCTCATCCACACGTGGCGCTCGAGTAATCTCTCTTAGTTTCATTTCTAATCCTATCCTGTCATTTAACTCCCAATATTCTTCTGAGGGCTTTGTTCTCAAATCTACAAAATGAGTTTCATTAATATACCAAGATTCACGACCATACAGTAACACCGATCTCACTAAACTGATAGATAGCCTGATTATTATATGTAATTTTAGGCGACCTGATTTCCAAATTTGACTTAGCCATCCTCTGATTTGCTTTTTTCAATCTTTCATTAAAATCAAATTCTAAAGCTCCTATATTAGATATCATAGTTCCTAAATATTTAAATAATTCTACCTCATTAATCCTTTATCCTTCCAAAGATATTTCATCTTCCATTGCATATTCCGTTCTCATCATCTGTCTTTCTTCTGTTTATCTCGAGCCCAACCTCATGTGATTTTTCATGCATTCTGGTAAGCAAGCTTTCCAAGCCCTGTGGTGTTCTGCTAATTAGGACAGCGTCATCAGCATACTCTAGGTCTCCTAATTTTCTGTTACCAATCCAGTCGAATCCATCTCCACCATCCCCAACCGATCTATGCATTACAAAATCTATGAGGAGGATAAACAACATAGGTAACAACACATTCCCTTAGAGTACTCCACTTTTTACTGGAAGTTCGTTTGATAAGACGCCACTAACATTAACTTTGCATTTGCTATGCTTATGAACAGACAATTAAATTTAAATATTTGAAACGAACTCCATTTTGACCTCTATTTTGAGGCTCCTTACTTTTAGCATTAGAGGCTCTTTGACCTCTATTTTGAGGCTCCTTACTTTTAGCATTAGAGGGTCTTTGACCTCTATTTTGAGGTTT
>NC_090757.1:27761619-27764119 GCF_036898095.1 Palaemon carinicauda
ACAGTTTATAGATATTCATTGAATGTAACATTTCGTAATACGTGAGGATACTTTATTGTGAAATATTTCCCAAATTATTCAGATTCAGGGGTATGCGCCGTTTCAGTCTTTAGACTCTAAGCCACTTTCCCTTTATTCATCATTTATTTTACATTCCCATTGTTGAGCTTTGTCATCTCACCGTCTGCTATCTTGGCCTTGAAGGACTAGCATTGCCATTTGAACTAAAATCTTAAACATATATAGTAAAATCTTTACTACATTGCTAATTCAATCTTTATCGTAAGTGCTTTATTCACTTGATAATTATAGAAACTAAATGGCAAAATTGGAGATAGTTATTACAGTATATAAATAGCGGGATTATTTTCTTAGAATCAAATACTTATCCAAAGAATGGGTGATTTTGGGGGAAAATAACCATAATTGCTTTTGGGCGTTTGGAGGATTTGCTTCCTTAAGGATCCGTATACCAACATTTGTCCGGCTGCATATAGTTTTATCATTATATTTTATACTCCTCTATATACATTAAATGCTCTGTAGGAAAATTTAACCAGTTGCTTTAAAATCGACTAAGATATTTTCGTTAACTGGAATAATGATAGAGGAATGGGATATCTATTGTATAAAAAATCTGAGGGGCACCACTTATTCATGGAAGCATGCTTCACAATGCAATTTTATTTTACTTCGATGGAGATTGTAAAAACTAAGATAGAGGAAAATGAAATACAGATCTCCAAATGCCTTATTCCGGAATCCAGCTAATGAATATCCTGTCTTGGTGTCACACAAATATCAAATAGTTCCAAGTTGGAATGGTCAAGTGAAGGTGTTTCTGCTGCCGCTTGGGAGAAATTTCTTTTATGGAGGCACAGTGAGAAGCTAAGAACCAAAGTTGACGCCCTAAGACGAGCGCCGAGGCAGAAGGGCATTCATTTTAAAGATAATATTTAATAAATAAATAAATAAATAATGATAGAAAGAAACACAAATATTAAATAATGAATCAGGGGATAGAGGAAGAAGCTCAGGAAATAAAATCTAAAGAATGAGAGAAAATATTTAGGAATCCATGAGTATCGCTCCTCAGCTGTATGAGTTAGTGATTAAAAGGACAATCAAACTTTTATTTCCGAGATATTTTAATATTTGGTTTTTCCTTTCTCCTACTCACGGCACCAGCTGTAGAAATTGTGGGTTAACTAATACCCTGATAAGCTGAGGAGCTGGTATGGATAGCTTTTGCTCGAACAACCCGAACTAGAGCTTCACGGATAGTAATGCATTTTTCGCTTGTTAAGCGCCCATCTACCTTGCGTAATTTACCCGGTCAAGAGACCTACATCTAGCACCCCATAGCTGGGCCAATTCGGGCACTTGATCACTGTAAATAAGGACTTTATCATACAAAGCTAAGCGTATTTGAATTAAGATTATAAGACCTTTGTGCATGAAATTGATAAGAAGTTGGTTTGATCTCAAAGCTGTTTAATTTCTCAAGATAACGTTACTAGCAAATATATAATCATTGATAACTTAAAATCAGGGTATTAGAATGGGGAATCATTTCGTGCTTATGCCATCTATTCCTGTATATTTTCAGGAAAAATTATAGGAGAATTCATTTTGGGAAAATAGGTATATCATAGTTTCATGACAAAATTTCTGAAAATTATGTCGTTCTGAGACTATGATTTGTCAATAAAAACAAATCTTTTAAACCCTTTGCCAGAATGTGATAGCGTCCTCATCTTCCTCAATATAAGTTATTTTCGATACAAAATAATAAATTCTGATTGTATTCAAGGTGCTTTGCAGTCATCAGTATCTATTATATCCATCATTGATTATCTAAATGCAAAGTTAATACTTAAATTTCGTTACTTATCGACCTTCCATCAACAGCAGCTATTTTATTCTACTGTTGCTATCTTTTACAAATAAGCTAATAATGAATTAGGTTAGCCAAATTTACTAGAACATTGACGGATATCAAATAAATCTCAGGCAATGATACAATATCTTACAGGCTGTATCATGAGTCTACAAGCAGCCTGTCTCCACAACCTCTAAAACAGAAATGACTTTCCTATTTGCTCAGTGTCGGAATGGCCGGGGCAGGGGGTTGAGGGAGAACCCCCCCCCCCCCACCCCCACCCCCCAACCCCCACCCCTTCCCTGGAAAGTGTCTACTTGGTCTCTCTTACGAAAAAAGTAGCAATTGAAAAATAATAGTATATATATATATATATATATATATATATATATATATATATATATATATATATATATATATATATATATATATATATATATATATATATATATATATGTGTGTGTGTGTGTGTGTGTGTGTTTTGTATTTGTATTGAAAAGTTGAGACGTCAAATGATTATACAGAATTGAAATATGGCAACTCGATTTGTAACATTTGTATACTTTTGCTAACAAAGACGGCCCTTTACTGTCTGATTCGTTAAGGTTTGAGAATGCT
>NC_090757.1:27769119-27771619 GCF_036898095.1 Palaemon carinicauda
GAATTTAGCGCTAAACACTGATGACAGTTTACTATTTACATTTCTTCTTTGACCCATTTTCTGAGCGATCGTTTCCTTTTCCATATTGTTGTCAATAGTCGCACTTTTTTCGTATGAGTTTATCTCTGGGTTATTGTTCATTTATTATGAGTATTATTCTGCGACATTTCTCGTACGAGTTTTCTCTTCTGTTCTTTATAATAGCTACTTCTTGAGTCATTGAATATATATATATATATTATATATATATATATATATATATATATATATATATATATATATATATATATATATATATATATATATATATATATATATATACACACATATATATATGTGCGTATATATATATATAAATATATATATTTATATATATATATATATATATATATATATATATATATATATATATATATATATATATATAAATATATATATATATATATATATATATATATATATATGTATATATATATATATATATATATATATATATATTTATATAAATATTTATATATATGTATATGTATATTTATATATATATATATATATATATATATATATATATATATATATATATATATATATATATATATATCTAGGTATATACATATATATACATGTATATATTTATATATATATATATATATATATATATATATATATATATATATATATATATATATATCTAGGTATATACATATATATATACATGTATATATATATATATATATATATATATATATATATATATATATATATATATATATATATATATACTCTTATATTATATATACGAGAATATATAACTTTTGTCAAAAACTAACAGTTTCCCGGTTAACTTTTTTTTTGGTTTCCTCTATCTAGGACCTGGCTTCCATTAGCAATTTCAGACATACTTTCATGGCTAAAAATCTTATTTTATCAAGCAAAAAATGTCTTGAACTAAAGTGCCTTATCTAACCTAACTAAAGACGACGTGCCACCACTGCAACACCCCCCCCCCCCTCCCCAGGACGACATGTTTTTCATTATGCTAAGTGACTTAACTTGTTTAAATATTTCAGTCCTAAATTAGCCACTATAGTAGGATTGCCTTAGTTTTAAAGGTTTAAAGACCGGTCGTGAATTGCAGAGACTGACCATATATCCATAAGATCAGAGCCCAAGGCCCCTCTCCACCCATGGTACAAGGAAATGGCTGCTGATGACTCAGGATGTAGATCTATAGACTTCCCAAAATCCCCTATCCTTAATTCACAAGGATGGTGAGGTTCTAGACACTACAACAAACTATCGAGCTTGAGCAGGACTCGAACCCTAGTCCGGTGATTGCCAAGCAGACATTTCCAATAAAGGAAGTGACTAAAAAAAGTGTCTGTTTCCCATACGTGAAAGTTTATCTTTAAAAATGGTCTTTGAAATGCGAAATTTCTTACGAAAACTCAAAACGGGATGATTCCCGGTATTAAACAGTAATTACCACATTTCAAGGATTTAACACAATTTATGATTACGCAACCATTTACCAATAGCTTCTTCGTGTTTAAAAGAAATGGAATGGCCGCATAATAAGAAAGTATGTAATCAGGGCACCGAAACATCCTACCAAGAAGATGGAAGAACTGTATAAAAATTCAGATAGATTTGTGTTGCAATGGAGGTAGGCGAATGGCCAATAAAAATAGTCCAGTGATAATGAAGAAGGCGTTGATTGGTCATTTGAATGATGATTGCAATGACAGTCCGGTTGTAATGACAATGGAAAATGAGAAATTGAACTTATATTTTTAGGGAAAATCGTTCATTTGCGACAGATGTTTCATATTAAAAAGCGAGTCTGAAAAACCAGTGTCGAGATATAATGAATACCTGTTCCATCGTATAGCTGAACGGAGTTTGTATTAGTATATTCTAAAGATACATCTTTAGCAAATTAGGAGAATTTTCAAAATCCCATATGTTAGCTAAAAGAACATAAGACTATTGTAGTATTAATTCTATTCTGAAATACAAATGTTTAAAAGAGTTTTTCTAGCTACCCTTGAGCATCCACTTTTAAAGATTTGTTGAGATCACTTGGCCTATCAGACGCGTTTATAACGACAATAAGATTTAATGATTGACCTTAAAAACCACAGCACCGCACATTGGCTCTATCACTAGATAAAGAGCGGTCATTGTAAAAAATATACACCGACCAACCTGGATTACACTTCTTTTATGATTCGATGACTTCATTTGTAAAAATCCTAATTAGTTTAGAAAATCTAATAGATGAATTAAACACACACACACACGCACACACACACACACACACATATATATATATATATATATATATATATATATATATATATATATATATATATATATATATATATTATATATATATCACATGCATATACCAAGGCACCTCCCCAATTTTGGGGGGTAGCCGACATCAACAAATGCTCCTTGTTGATGTCTCGCAGGATTTTATACAGGAGAGGGGGTTCCC
>NC_090757.1:27787235-27789735 GCF_036898095.1 Palaemon carinicauda
AAGAGAACTCTAACACAAGACAGTGAAAGGCCATGGTACAGAGGCTATGGCACTACCCAAGACTAGAGAACAGTGGTTTGATTTTGGAGTGTCCTTCTCCTAGAAGAGCTGCTTACCATAGCTAAAGAGTCCCTTCTACCCTTACCAAGAGGAAAGTGGCACTGAACAATTACAGTGCAGTAACCCCTTGGGTGATGAAGAATTGTTTGGTAATCTGTGTTGTCAGGTGTATGAGGATAGAGGAGAATATGTAAAGAATATGCCAGACTATTCAGTGTGTATGTAGGCAAAGGGAAAATGAACCGTAACCAGAGAGGAGGATCCAATGTAGTACTGTCTGGCCAGTCAAAAGACCCCATAACTCTCTAGCGGTAGTATCTCAACGGGTGGCTGGTGCCCTGGCCAACCTACTACCCCCAATTATCTCACGGCGCACTCAAAACTTTACAAAATGGTCTTTACATCATCCTTACGCTTTAGACTGAAAGTGGGGACCACTTTCAGTCTTTCTTCTTCATATGTACAGTTGGATACGGGAGTTCCTGGGACAACTTGCTATGAGGAAGTGTACCCTGTCATATCCTCTGTGTTGTGAGATTAGTGTGTAATCCCGCCCTACACCTCTGCTATCTCTCCTCTACACTATCTGTTTGGTTACTCACTGCGCAGTAATGGTGTTTGATAGTGTTCAATACGTCAGAGCTAGGGGTATCAGGAAGTCATCATTCATGTCTTCATTTGCACCTTCTTCAAAGTTCTTCTTACTCTTAGTCGCACATTGTCCCTGAAGGATCTCTTCGTGCACGGGGTTGCTCTACACGGACTAAATTTCCAAAATAAAGTAAAATCACCATTGTGACTACATGCATGTTGTTTAATTTGTGTGCCTTGACAGGATTTTATTAGATATGCATGAATAGTAAAACCGAAAAATTCCCGTTATCTAGAATAGTCAATACTCAAAAGCATTTCTACCCATCAGTTCTTTTTAAATCTGAGTTAACTTCTCTCTCTTGGATTAACCTCTCTCTGGTGGATTAATTTCCCTCTCATGGATTCTGGTAGATTAACTTCTCTCTCCTGGATTAACCTCTCTCTATTGGATTAACTTCTCTCTCATGGATTAACCTCTGAGGTATTAACATCTCACTCCTAGATTAACCTCTCTCTGGTGGGTTAACTTCTCTGTCATGGATTAACTTCTCTCTCCTGGATTAAATTCTCTATCCTGGATTAATCTCCCTCTGGTGAATTAATTTCTCTCTCATGGATTAACTTCTCTGTGCTGGTTTAACCTCTCTCTGATAAATTAACTTTTCTTTCCTGGGTTAACTTCTCTCTCCTGAATTAACCTCTCTGGATAATTAACTTCTCTCTCATGGATTAACCTCTCTTTTGGATTAACGTCTCTCTCCAGGATCTTCTTTTTTAACTATGTTCCCTAAATCCATCTTTCTTCATAACTTAGTTGCCGAGCATTTCGTCCCTTAATCATGGCCAGGGTCAATAACTATCACTGAAGCTGAGAGCTTCTTTCACTTGTCCACAAATTCGGATTTAATCCGAAAAAGTGTGCAGGTCGAGGAAGCTAAGGGGTTGTGGTGGCTATCATATATATATATATATATATATATATATATATATATATATATATATATATATATATATATATATAAATATATATACACTCATACAAAACTAATAATATATATATATATATATATATATATATATCTTAATTGTTTATATATACTGTATATATACATACATATATATATATATATATATATATATATATATATATATATATATACATATATATATATATATATATATATATATATATATATATATATATATATATATATATATATATATATATTTTACCCAAAAACCGATAAATCGGTTGGAACTTTTGACCGGGGAAACGTCTGTCTATATCCGAACATAACTTGACAACAAAACGTTTACCCGATTGAGCGGTTTAAAGAATTGATATAAAAATTTTAACCGGGTGTCGCCGGTCGCTTGCTTTTGACATTACCCATAGTCATAAAACAAAAAAATTCTGGGTAACGTACCTACAACTATAACGTTAAATAATAAAATACCATACACGTCAACCTTTGATCACAGCACTGGCAGCATTTTTGCTTGTTCCCCGGTCGCGCTTGCCAGCGCTGTGATCAAAGGTTGGCGTGTATGCTATTTTATTATTTAACGCTATAGTTGTAGGTACGTTACCCAGAATTCCTGCCAGTGCTGTGATCAAAGGTTGGCGTGTATGCTATTTTATTATTTAACGTTATAGTTGTAGGTACGTTACCCAGAATTTTTTTGTTTTATGACTATGGGTAATGTCAAAAGCAAGCGACCGGCGACACCCGGTTAAAATTTTTATATCAATTCTTTAAACCGCTCAATCGGGTAAACGTTTTGTTGTCAAGTTATGTTCGGATATAGACAGACGTTTCCCCGGTCAAAAGTTCCAACCGATTAA
>NC_090757.1:27794735-27804735 GCF_036898095.1 Palaemon carinicauda
TATGTATATATATATATATGTGTGTGTGTGTGTGAATGTATGTATGTTTGTGTAGATATACATACGTGGTGAAAGGGTTTGTGTATCGCCATGATCAGCAATGCTGTACTAGTCAGGGCCACCTATATTAGGTTGGTTTGCTGTCAGCGATCAGACCAAAATCTCCCACCATCGCCAATCCGCATTTGCCAGCGTGGTGATGAAAATAACCAAACCCCAATCATGAATAAGGACATGTCTGAAGCCTTTGTACTGCAGTGGACTAGAAACGGTTGTATTTGTTGTAGCTGTTGTATATGAATGTAGATATAAAAGTAGTATTTTTTTTTAAATAGTAATTTTTTATTTTATGGTATTTCTTATTCAGGCCATACTTTGAATTTATTTTCCAGATTAAGCTTTAAAATCTGGCCCTTTTGCGTTTTATCAATTATGTATGGATTGAATATTATATACTAATAATACTAGCTACTGATGAAAACCATTTAGAAGTCATAACTGTCATAACCCAGATATTTGTTAGTAATAAGCGGATTCATGTTTACACGGTTGACCATTTTATACGAATATAGATTTTTTTTTTTTTTTTTTCATGAAAACTCACTTATATGTGAACTGTGCCCATGGCAGACCTTGTGTATGTCCGCCACATCCGCCGTGATCCGCTGCTGAATTTTAAGTGATTGTAATCACCAGCGGATTGGACAATCCGTGCGGATGAGAAAAATCCGTGCTTTATGCAATCCCCCCTTATGATTCCAGAACACCTGCTTATTTCCTAAATATTATTTATCATATTCAGACTTTTGATTTGTAATTATGATATAAAATGTTTGCTATAACGATAAAAAAACAATATATTTTCGTAATATATATTGATAAAACAGATTAGCAAACGGAAAGTAAACACGCTCATTTTCGAATTATTCTTAATTAGTTTGTGGTTTATCAAAAGGTAAGAATATAAGTGATAGAAATTGAATGTCTATTTTATTCATATTGTTATCATGAACGAAGTGACATTCTTATAAAAGGATGATTCAATTGAATGTTCTTTTAATCTTTATTTTAAAGTAAAATATATCGGCGTCAATGACCTTCGATGTTAGGACGCCAGAGAACTTCAAATCATTCATTCATTACAAAAGGATAATAACATTAATAAAACATTTTAGACACGACTATTTAGTGCAGTTTAATGTTGGCTCTTGAGTTTCATTAGGTTTTTCTTTTATAAAAGTAAATTTTTTTAATATATATATATATATATATATATATATATATATATATATATAATATATATATATATAATATATATATATATATATATAATATATATATTATATATATATATACACACACACACACACACACACACACACACATATATATATATATATATATATATATATATATATATATATATATATATATATATATATATAGCCACCTCTGTGATGGTGTCTGCATATCCATTATTAGTTAACAGTTGTCATATTTTATTTAGTTGGCTGTGTACCTCTTTCCAAGTTGTGCTGTATGTGAATGCCCTTTAAGCGTAAGCTGTTGATTTCTTGTATACCGTTATCTTGAAGGGGCCTTCTTGCTTTTAACTAGGACATCGATATCGATGAGATAAGTATTCGAAATACCTCATATGTTGGAGATATTCCCACAAGATAAAACCACACAAAACTCTAAGCTCCTCTTGTGTTACAATGACTGGCATTGGAATTAGGTTTTTAAATAACTCTCTCCCTTTGTATAGAAAAATAGGATGGAGTTAAAGGGAAAAGCTTAGAGATGAGCCAGTTCCCTGTTACAGCAGCTCTCTCTCTCTCTCACTCTCTCTCTCTCTCTCTCTCTCTCTCTCTCTCTCTCTCTCTCTCTCTCTCTCTCTCTCTCCAAGAATCAATATGTGTGTATGAATGAACTACAAGTATTTTCAACCGTTAATAAGAGCATTTTAATGTAAGAATTTCCTTCAGATTTTTCAACCTGATTCTCTCTCTCTCTCTCTCTCTCTCTCTCTCTCTCTCTCTCTCTCTCTCTCTCTCTCTCTCTCTCTCTCTCTCTCTCTCTCTCTCTCTTTTCACCACGAATTAATAAGCGCATATGAAAGAAATATAAGTATTTTCTACCGTTAACAAGAGAACTTTTAAGTAAAAATTTCATTCCGTTTTTTTCAACTTTGACCTCTCTCTCTCTCTCTCTCTCTCTCTCTCTCTCTCTCTCTCTCTCTCTCTCTCTCTCTCTCTCTCTCTCTCTCTCTCTCAGGTCTTTAATTGATATTTTCAAAAGAAAATAATACAAAAAATGTATCAACCATTGCAATTCAATATTATTTTTACTTGTCTTATATAATTTTTATTCGTATTCATAATTATGCAGACTGCGAGTTGTCATATACATCTATGGAAAATAAATTTTATGTACATTTTGAACATGGTGGTATAAAACCCATAGACAAAAATAGCAATTTGTTCTTATTGTACTCTAAGGATGGGGATTTGGGGGACCCTATAGGTCTATCCGCTGAGTCATCAGCAGTCATTGCTCTGGCCCTCCTTGGTCCTAGCTTGGGTGGAGAGGGGGCTTGGGCGCTGATCATATATGGTCAGTCTCTAGGGCACTGTAATGTTCGATAGGGCAATGTCACTGTCCCTTGCCCCAGCCATTCATGAGCGCCCTTTAAACCTTTAAACCTTTAAACTTTTAAATGAATAAAATAGACAAATATCCGTATTTCCTCCGTACTGCCACGCATGTATATTATTATTATTATTATTATTATTATTATTATTATTATTATTATTATTATTGTTATTATTATTATTATTACTTCCTAAGCTACAACCCTAGAAGGATGCTATAAGCCCATGGGCTCCGACAGGGAAAATAGTTCAGCGAGTAAAGGAAAAAAGTAAAATGAAATATTTTAAGAAGAGTAGCGACATTAAGATAAATATCTATATAAACTAAAAAACATTAACAAAACAAGAGGAAGAGAAATAAGATAGAATAGTATGCTCGAGTGAACCCTCAAGCAAGAGAATTCTAACGCAAGACAGTGGAAGACTATGGTACAGAGGCTATGGCACCACCCAAGACTAGAGAACAATGGTTTGATTTTGGAGTGTCCTTCTCCTAGAAGAACTGCTTACCATATCTAAAGTCTCTTCTACCCTTACCAAGAAGAAAGTGGCCACTGAACAATTACAGTGCAGTAACCCCTTGAGTGAATAAGAATTGTTTGGTAATCTGTTGCCAGGTGTATGAGAACAGAGGAGAAAATGTAAAGAATAGGCCAGACTATTCAGTGTGTGTGTGTGTTTGTGTGTAGGTAAAGGAAAAATGAACCGTAACCGGAGAGAATCCTATGTAGTACGGTCTCTGGCCAGTCAAAAGACCCCATAACTCTGTAACAGTAGTATCTCAACTGGTGGCTGGTACCCTGGCCAACCTCAACTGGTGGCTGGTATCCTGGCCAACCTACTACCTACTATACGGAGCCATCCGTGGCATCCAAGCTAAGGTATGATAGGGGGTATTAGATAAGAAGCAAGGAACAGACTTCAAGAGACAGGGATTATAATGCATTTTCCCCATGGCGAGACTTCTGGTTTTAAAGTCAACAAAGATCATCTTTTAGATTTCATATTTAAGTGCGAGAAATTGTGAGTAGAGTTGAATGTATTTAATGTTTTCAGTTTATGATAAATTTACAGATCTTTCAACTAAATAAAATAAAAAGTTTTACCTTTGGAAATAAGGGAATGGGGAAATATTAAGATTTTTTTTTTTTTTTATAAAATTATTATTTTTGATTACATAATTTTTAATTAAGGAAGCACATCAAAACATTAAAATTCCACAACCTTTTCAATGTTATCGTGTTTTCATACCTTTAAAGGGCTTTCTTTAAAAAAAGAAACACTAAAATTTTATGTTGAAAAAGAAGAAAGTTTTCAGATCATCGTAAAATTTTATAAAATCTGGCTACTTTACTTTTTAACCTGAAGTAACATATTTCTAAAAGAAGAATATTTAAGGTTATAATGAAATAAAAAATGATAAATTCCACAACTTTTAACTGCATAGGAAAGAGAGAGAGAGAGAGAGAGAGAGAGAGAGAGAGAGAGAGAGAGAGAGAGAGAGAGAGAGAGAGAGAGAGAGAGAGATATTATATCGCCTCTATAAGATTTTGATATACTTTATTATCTTCACAGTACATATTCATTGTTCTCTTGCTTGAGGATACGCTCCGAATAGATGGACCATGAATGTCTGGTGGTTTATCAATAGGTTATCTTTTCCCTACTTGTTGCTTTATCTTCTTCTCTTGTATTCATTTTTTAAACCATCTTTCTCTTCATTGGAAGTGGCTATCTTGGGGGGTACTTAGCCTTACATAGTGTGCCTGCTCCACCATGTTGTTCAATTTTATCCAACATCTTGTCTTTAGTCTATGAATTGCATGAGTCACTTTATATATATTCGTATAAATATTGTTTTTGGTATCATTATTGTCAAGTTTGTTTATAAGTATGATGAGACTTTTATTGCTTTTAATTCTTATTGTGTTTGAAGACATTGGGCATAATCCGGAACCAGTGCGTCTTAAGCTTCACCAGTTGTCGTCCTGTGTATTGCAAGTTTCGTTAATGCTTGGCAGTATGAGACCTTACAGTTGCTCAGAAGCTTTGGTCTCTCAAATGAGACGCTCATGTGAGTTCCTTATTTCAAGTTTGGAGAAAGTAATAATTTTGAAACAAGATACCATTCTTATGGAAAGGGGAATGAGTGTATATTTGGACTTAACCATTCTTAGGGCAGGGGGAATGAGTGTATATTTGGACTGAACCATTCTTAGGGCAAGGGGAATGAGTGTATATTTGGACTGAACCATTCCTAGGGCAAAGGGAATGAGTGTATATTTGGACTGAACCATTCTTAGGGTAAGGGGAATGAGTGTATATTTGGACTGAACCATTCCTAGGGCAAAGGAAATGAGTGTATATTTGGACTGAACCATTCTTAGGGCAAGGGGAATGAGTGTATATTTGGACTGAACCATTCCTAGGGCAAAGGGAATGAGTGTATATTTGGACTGAACCATTCTTAGGGCAAGGGGAATGAGTGTATATTTGGACTGAACCATTTTTAGGGCAAGGGGAATGAGAGTATATTTGGACTGAACCATTCCTAGGGCAAAGGGAATGAGTGTATATTTGGACTGAGTACCCTGCTATGATTGTGGATGTCCGGAGATTCAGATCATTTTTGGAAGGCATAGCAACTTTTACTTGTGTTCAGTCTATCGGGATCCGGAATCCATATTTTGATGATTCTATATTCGATTGTCTTCTTACCATTATGGATAAGATACAAGAAGATGATAGGGAGTACTCCTTTGTGCTTGTTGGTGATTTCAACGCTCACTATAGGGAATAGTTAATTTCTGTTTTTCCTACTTAAGAGCTTTGGACTTGGGCTTATAGCATGCTGCTTTTCCAACTTGGGTTTTAACTTAGCTAGTAATAATAATATAGTATATCATGAATTTAAACTAGAGTTACAGTACCTAATTGAATAATTACAAGTACCTAGAAGTACTAAAAAAGAATCTACACTGTCTTGGGTTAGAGTTCTCTTGCTTGACGGTACACTCGGGCACACTTTTTCTATCTAATTTCTCTTCCTCTTGTTTTGTTTAAGTTTTTATAGTTTATATAGGAAAAAATTATTTTAATATATTTACTGTTCTAAAATATTTTATTTTTCCTTGTTTTCTTTCCTCACTGGGCTATTTTCCTTGTTGGGGCCCCTCGGGCTTATAGCATCCCGCTTTTCCAACTAAGGTTTTAGCTTAGCAAATAATAATAATAATAATAATAATAATAATAATAATAATAATAATAATAATAATATGTTTTTATCGTATCTAATCCACTATTTTCCTGTTTGTTACAAGGTATTCACAATGTAAAAGTAACGAGTCGTAAAAACATTGAAATAGCATTATTATTATTATTATTATTATTATTATTATTATTATTATTATTATTATTATTATTATTATTATCCAAGCTACAACGCTAGTTGGAAAAGCAAGATGCTATAAGCCCAGGGGCTCCAACAGGGAAAAATAGCCCAGTGAGGAAAGGAAATAAGGAAATAAATAAATGAAAAGAACAAATTAACAATAAATCATTCTAAAATAAGTAACAACGTCAAAACAGACATATCATATATAAACTATTAACAACATCAAAAACAAATATGTCGTAAATAAACTATAAAAAGACTCATGTTCGCCTGGTCAACAAAAAAGCATTTGCTCCAACTTTGAACTTTTGAAGTTCTACTGATTCAGCCACCCGATTAGGAAGATCATTCCACAACTTGGTAACAGCTGGAATAAAACTTCTAGAGTACTGCGTAGTATTGAGCCTCGTAAGGAGAAGGCCAGGCTATTAGAATTAACTGCCTGCCTAGTATTACGAACAGGATAGAATTGTCCAGGGAGATCTGAATGTAAAGGATAGTCAGAGTTATGAAAAATCTTATGCAACATGCATAATGAACTAACTGAACGACGGTGCCAGAGATTAATATCTAAATCAGGAATAAGAAATTTAATAGACCGTAAGTTTCTGTCCAACAAATTAAGATGAGAATCAGCAGCTGAAGACCAGACAGGAGAACAATACTCAAAACAAGGTAGAATGAAAGAATTAAAACACTTCTTCAGAATAGATTGATCACCGAAAATCTTGAAAGACTTTCTCAATAAGCCTATTTTTTGTGAAATTGAAGAAGACACAGACCTTATATGTTTCTCAAAAGTAAATTTACTGTCGAGAATCACACCTAAAATTTTGAAAGAGTCATACATATTTAAAGAAACATTATCAATACTGAGATCCGGATGTTGAGGAGCCACCGTCCTTGACCTACTTACAATCATACTTTGAGTTTTGTTAGGATTCAACTTCATACCGCATAATTTGCACCATGCACTAATTCTAGCTAAATCTCTATTAAGGGATTCACCAACCCTAGATCTACATTCAGGGGATGGAATTGATGCAAAGAGAGTAGCATCATCTGCATATGCAACAAGCTTGTTTTCTAGGCCAAACCACATGTTATGTGTATATAGTATGAAAAGTAATGGGCCAAGAACACTACCCTGTGGAACACCGGATATCACATTCCTATAATCACTATGGTGCCCATCAACAACAACTCTTTGAGATCTATTACTTAAAAAATCAATAATAATGCTAAGAAACGACCCACCCACTCCCAACTGTTTCAGTTTGAAAACAAGGGTCTCATGATTAACACGGTCAAAGGCAGCACTAAAATCAAGGCCAATCATACAAACTTCCCGACCACAATCAAGGGATTTCTGTACAGCATTGGAGATTGTGAGAAGGGCATCACATGCTCCAAAGCCTTTACGAAAACCAAATTGCAAACTAGGGAGTTGATGATTACCTTCAGCAAACCTATTAAGACGTTTTGCCAGAAGACGTTCAAAAACTTTAGATAATATGGGAGTTATGGAAATTGGGCGGTAATCAGTGGGATTTGAGCTACCACAAACACATTTACATAGAGGAGTAACATTACCAATTCTCCAACTAGTGCTAAAAGCTCCTTTTCTTGCTAACTTGCGCAAAATAACAGATAACTTTGGAGCTAAGAAATCTGCTGTCTTTATGAAAAACAAAGGAAAAATACCATTTGGGTCTACACCTCCATAAGCATCAAGGTCCACCAACAGAGCTTTAATCTCACGAGATCGACAAGCTAAACTAGTTAGTTTAGCCTCAGGAAAACAGGAATGAGGAAGTTCAAGTTTTACATTACTCTGTTTACTGTCAAAAACATCAGCCAAAAGGGTTGCCTTTTCCTTTGGACAGTGAGTGACTGAGCCATCTGGTTTAAGTAAAGGAGGAACTGTTGCATCTACACCAAAGAGTGCAGATTTAAGGGTAGACCACCATTTATGTTCCTGAGTTGTACCAGAAAGTGTTTCTTTTATGGTTAAATTGTACTCCTTTTCAGTTGAGGCATAAACTCTCTGAGCAAAAGCTCGAAGCTGAGTATAGTTGTTCCAGGTCAAATCTGATCTGTTACCCTTCCAAAGATGATAGGCCTCCTGCTTCTCCAAATAAGCACGTCTACAATCATCATTGAACCACGGTTTGTCCTTCACTCGGTACCTTAGCACACGAGAAGGGATACGCCTATCAATTATGTTGACTAGATTCTCATTCAAAGGGACAACAGGATCTACACTATTATATAATTGTGACCAATTCAAGCACAAAAGATCATGCAAAATCCCATTCCAGTCTGCTTGGGATTTCATATAAATTTTACAAGAATATGATATATCAGGGACAGGCTGCTCAGTCTTCACTAATAATGAAATCAAGGCATGATCAGATGTCCCGACTGGAGAACCAACCATACTAGTTATAACGCCAGGGGAGTCAGTGTATACGAGGTCCAAGCAATTACCAGACCTGTGAGTAGCTTCATTTATGATTTGCTCACAGCCTGATTCAGAGGCAAAGTCTAAACCTCTTAAGCCATGGCGATCGGTAGGAGAGATAGAACTTAACCACTCCCTATGGTGAGCATTAAAATCACCAACAAAGACAAAAGAAGCCTTTCTATCATCTTCTTGTATCTTAGCCATAATGGTAAGAAGACAATCGAAGATAGAATCATCTATGTCTGGATTCCGGTAGATCGAACACAAATAAAAGTTGTTATGCCTGCCACAAACTTTTATGACCTGAATCTCATGACATCCACATTGATAGCAGGACTTATGAGAAGCAGGGTACTCGGTCCTAATATACACCGCCATTCCCCTGGCCCTAGGGATGGCATTACGTTTCAACATTATTGGCTTCTTAAAACCAGTTATAAGGAGCTCAGATGAGTGCCTCATATTAGAAACCAAAGTTTCTGAGCACAAAAGAATATCATACTGTCTGGACGCAACTGTAAGGTCTTGGATATTTGCATGAAGACCACGAATATTGCAATACAGAAGACGACATTGACGAAATCTAGGACGTACTGGTCCCGGATTTCGCTCAATGTCTCCAGACAGCATAAGAATTAATAGAAATAAAAAAGAGACATCATACTTAAAAACTAGATTAACAAGAATTATAACAAAAACAATACGTAAAGAATTATAAACAAAGTGATTGATGATACCCATAGACTATAGTAAAAAGTCGGAAAAACTGGTCAACATGGAGGAGCCGATACACCATGCAAGGCTAAATACCCTCCAGGATAGCCACTTCAACTGAAGGGAGGACAGTAAGGATGGTTTCGAGAAGAAAAATAATCAGAAAAAGGAAAAGACAACTTCTTGATAAACCACCAGGCATCCATGGCCCTTCTGTTAAGCCTGCCCAACACACCAATAAAAAAAAAAAAAAAAAAAAAAAAAAAAAAAAAAAAAAAAAAAAGGAGTTTTTAAAAGGGTGCCTAAGATAACTGTCTGGGTAGCAATTCAATTCTTAATCATCAATCTAATACTCCATTATACCACGTTTGAAGAGAAGAGCCGTTTTTACCCCGAAACTTTGCTAGTGTGTAACATCGGTTTGCGAATGACATCCAAGATCCTCCATTCAATTCAGTAACGTGGCATTGATTAACGAGTTTATAGCTTTGACAGTAATTCCACCCTTCACAGAGAGATTTCAGTGGTTGTGATAAATGGTCCTAGACTCACTGCATCAGCTTAGAGTTGGAGGTATTATTATTATTATTATTATTATTATTATTATTATTATTATTATTATTATTATTATTATTATTATTATTAAGAAGTCCAATTCTCTATTTCCTCTCACTTTTATTGGTTACCTTACTAAGTATACTAAATCCGAAGAGGAAACTCTGAATTCTAGTCCATACAAATTAAATTATGAGTTTGTGTGCCAAATTTCTT
>NC_090757.1:27809735-27817235 GCF_036898095.1 Palaemon carinicauda
CATGATCAACTATTATCACCGCTTTCTGCCAGCCATTGCCGCCACTCTTGCTCCCCTCTACGCCTCCCTCAAGGGCAAGCCAAAGGACTTGAAGTGGGGTCCCCTTCAAGTAGCGGCCTTCTGCAATGCAAAGAAGGCCCTATCAACTGCTGCGGCTCTCACTTTTCCTATCCCACACGCCCCTCTCCTTGTCTCCACCGATGCCAGCGACGTCGCTATTGGTGCAGTACTCGAGCAGGTGGTCAAAGGCTCGCCCCGCCCATTGGCCTTCTTCAGCAGAAAACTGTCCAAGGCAGAATCGGGTTATTCTACCTTCGATCGAGAATTGCTGGCGGTGCACCTGGCTGTCCGTCACTTTCGCCATTTCTTAGAAGGTACGCCCTTCGTCATTCGCACAGACCACATGCCTCTGGTGCACCGCCTTCACTCGACAGTCTGACGCCTGGTCCGCCCGTCAACGCCGACATCTCTCCTCCGTGGCTGAATACAATTGCACCCTCCAATACGTCCCTGGGAAAATGAATCCCGTTGCCGATGCCCTGTCAAGAAACACGTTGGCTGCCGTTCAACTGGGATTGGATTACAACGCCCTGGGTGAAGCCCAACGACAGGATCCAGAGTATCAAGCTTGTAGGATATCCTGCACGTCCCTCCGTTGGGAGGATTTTCCCCTCGAAAACTCCAACACCACCCTCCTCTGTGACGTCAGTACTGGTAGACCGCGACCTTGGATTCCTGCTCCCATGTGCCGACAGGTGTTTGATTTCATCCACGGCCTTTCACATCCCTCGTGCCGTTCTACTGCACAGCTGCTGAAGGCAAAGTTCATTTGGCACGGCATTTCTAAGGATGCTAAGGATTGGGTCCGTGCCTGTACTTCTTGCCAAACTTCCAAAGTACATCGACACACGGATTCAGGAGTGGGCACCTTTCCTCAACCTCAGCGTCGTTTCGCACACATTCTCGTCGACGTTGTAGGCCCCCTACCCACATCACAAGGACATCGTTACCTGTTTACCGTCATCGACTGCTCCACTCGTTGGCCTGAAGCCATTCCCATGGAAACTGCAACGTCCGCCTCATGTACATCTGCCTTACTCTCTGGATGGATTTCAAGATTCGGTGTCCCTGAGCATATTACTTCTGACAGGGGAACCACTTTCACCTCTCAATTATGGACGTCATTAGCGAATCTCCTGGGCATCACCTTACATCACACAACGGCCTACAACCCCGCTGCCAATGGAATGGTTGAACGTTTTCATCGCACCCTCAAAGTAGCTTTGATGTCCCGCTGCAATGATTGCAACTGGTTTACTCAGCTTCCCTGGGTCCTCCTTGGACTAAGGACCACTCCTAAAGACGCCCTCGACGTCTCAGCAGCCGAAATGGTGTATGACGACCCGTTGGTCGTCCCTGCCGAGTTTTTTCCTTCTACAACCTCCTCCGACGATCTCCAGCGCATGCGTCACGTCGTGGGAAAATTTACTCCGTGCCGCCAGACTTACAAGCCCCCAGCGAAGCATCACATACCAACGGACTTGCACTCTACAACGCACGTCTTCCTGCGCAACGACTACAGCAAGCCACCGTTAACACCCCCTTACACGGGACCTTACCTTGTGATCCGACGCAGTCCGAAAGCATTCCTCCTAAACATTCGGGGCAAAGAAGACTGGGTCTCCATTGATCGTCTAAAACCTGCTTATCTTCTGCCAGATGACCCGCCTACAGTTCGCCTCTCTAGATCAGGGCGCCCTATTTAACATGTACAGTATGTCATTTTTAGGGGGGGGGGAGCCATGTACCAACCGTGTTTCACACAATTGTACATAATTCCTTTTGTATATATTATGGTTGTATCTTCGCTCTTCCCTCGCACTAAAACGAACATGAAAATTCAAGTCTGGTTTTTCCTCTGTGATTTTGTCTGTCTTGTGAACTTGTCATGTCCTGTTGCCTTGAGGTTTTGTATATAAGGAGAGTGTTCCACAACAATATAACTCAGTCGTTTCCAATCTGCCTTTGATTTCACAACTCCTCTCTCGGCCCGTCACAGTGGCTTCAACACCCCCCCCCCCCACCCACCCCTTAACCCTTTCACCAGGTCATATAGCTCCACATTCATAAACTAGTAACTCCATAAATCTAGGTTTTTAAAAAAAAATGGTAGTTTGAACGACTATGGACCCGGAAGAAAAATAATGTTGATCTTATTTATTTTGAATTGTCTCTAAATACTAATTTAAAAAAAAAAATCATTAGTGGAAGGGTCATCCTATCCATCGTGTTTGGTGTGGTAGAAGAAACAAAAACGTGGAAGTATCTTTTTTGGGGATGAAATTTTTTTTTTATAAATTCAGTTCCGTACGAGTCTGTCAGTTCAGGCTCGACAAGGTTGTTTTAATGACGAACCATGTTGTCAGGAACGAGTTTTGCCCAGTCTCTCTCTCTCTCTCTCTCTCTCTCTCTCTCTCTCTCTCTCTCTCTCTCTCTCTCTCTCTCTCTCTCGTAGGCTTTGTCCGCATTTCATGATCATAAGAGAGCTTTGTGAGTATTGTGGATTTAAGTAGAATATACTTTGAGTGGTTTTTCAATGAATTTATACTTCAAAGGGTTGTTAGCAAGTACTTTTATTATTCAGTCTACGATATTTTCTCTTAAAATTTCAATAGAGTTTCGCTTTAAACAATCAACTACCTTTGTCTTTATATGCAATGTTGATTATTTATGATAAACATTTGATTCGAATAATATAGACATGCTTATATTAATTAAATGCGGCTCTTTTGCTCACAATGAATAAAAAAGAATTTGCATTAAAACGAAAACAAATTCAAAGCGTTCCAAAATCCAGGTACTTTTAACGTTTAGACCAGTTCCTCTTATAGCACTTAGTGACTGCCTTTTAGAGAGAGAGAGAGAGAGAGAGAGAGAGAGAGAGAGAGAGAGAGAGAGAGAGAGAGAGCCTTTCTTGATTAAAAAGATAAGAGGCGGATGAGTTTAGAGGACTTTGGTTTGAAACCACTGAAATGTGACAGAAATCTTCTGGTCGAGATCTCAAAAGAGGAAACTTGTGTAGGCTGTCCTTTGATGTTTTACAAAAGAGCTTTAAATGGGAATGAGCGGGTTGTAGACTATTACAGCTTGCACTGTTTTTCTAGGAAGATACTGATACTGGTACATTTTATTGGGTCATTACATGAATATATTATCATGGAATATAACATAGAAAAACTGTTGGCTCGTTCTAATGAGAGGAAGCTCCTATACAGACCTGCTAATATAAACTCATGTGCCATATGGTCAGAACATAGCCGTATAGTGCATAAAAATTAACGCCTTATATAGTTTGCTAGATACTACAGTCAATTCTTATTAGTGAGGCAGATTTGCACCGACTCCCAGGGGTGCCCTTTTAGCTCGGAAAAGTTTCCTGATCGCTGATTGGTTGGAAAAGATAATTCTAACCAATCAGATAGTATGAAACTTTTTCGAGCTAAAAGAGCACCCCTGCGAGAGAGTGCAGATGCGACTCATCAAAAAAGATTTATTATAGTGGATACAATATAAATTCAGATAAACTGATACACAAGAACGGGTGAACAAATATAAAAAATAGATTATTAGATACAAAACATAATATACTCATCATGAACGAAACACATCACTGGATTTCGGGAAAAAAAACAGATGAAAAAACACAAGATTCAGTAAGAACACACGTAGTGGTATTACTGGAGGTAAAATCCCAACTTATCCTCTCTAAGGAGACATATGTCTTGTGATCACACTTCAGACTACTCGTATATTGTAGCGAAGTTTCATCTTATCATTTCAAAGGATAGCGTAGACGCCTCATTTAGAGAACATCTTTGAAAAATATAAGATAACTTTATATATATATATATATATATATATATATATATATATATATATATATATATATATATATATATATATATATATATAGATAGATAGATAGATAGATAGATAGATAGATAGATATAGATATATGTGTGGTTGTATGTGTGTTTAAAAGAATTAAGTTTTATAATGGGGAGAATGAATAATTATATTAATTTATATTAATATATATATATATATATATATATATATATATATATATATATATATATGTATGTATGTATGTATATATATATATATTATATATACGTATATATATATATACATATATATATATATATATATATATATATATATATATATATATATATATATATATATATATATATATA
Organism: Palaemon carinicauda; assembly: GCF_036898095.1. Classification (NCBI taxonomy): domain Eukaryota; kingdom Metazoa; phylum Arthropoda; class Malacostraca; order Decapoda; family Palaemonidae; genus Palaemon; species Palaemon carinicauda. The sequence continues at coordinate 27,813,995 of NC_090757.1, forward strand.
TACACACATACACACACACACACACACACACACATATATATATATATATATATATATATATATATATATATATATATATATATATATATATATATATTTATATACTCATACATATACATGTACATATATATACTAGAAATAGCATTTTACGATTATTCAAAATATCGTAAATAGAATTTTGTGAGAGAAGCACATGTATTTGATTTTCATCAATTGAAAATGAATGACTAAATTTTTAAGAGCAATTTCGTGCGACATTTGTTACTCATTAATAAAACTTGTTGGATTATGCGTGCTTGTAACGAGTCTAGAGCTTCTCGAATTATCGGAATTGATCCTTTGTGAATATATCAATATTGATTGCTTCTCAATTATTTATTTATAAATGGAAAAGAGTTTCACTGAATTCAAGTCTCCATTAACTATTTCATAATGCTTTCGGTTTTTTTTTCCTCTAGTAAGTCTTCTTGGATGAAATATAGCCATTTCCTTTTGCCTTTGCCATAACATTAATTCTAACATTTATACTCGTTACGAGCAATAAACCTTTTTAGATGTATAGTAGTTTTAGATATAGAGATAGATTAAAACTATGCAAAGAGCTTCGATAGGCTCTTCGGCTCACATTAGCAAATCGATGATATGCTCTGGACTAGCTCTGAAATGCTCTATATAAGTATTAATCTGTTATAGCTTAATTTATTATGGATGTCACTCTTCAGTGATAATATTCTTTTGTGTTGAAATATACAGTGTTTGTATTCTTTAATCCTCTTGTGTAATGGAAGATTTCGTGTTGTTTTCTTTTTAAATGTACAAATTTATGAGGAGATGCATTCTCTAACTATTCTCTATTTACGAACCGCGAATTCTCCATATGAAGCCTTTTATACCTATCAAAGGTAAGAACATAACTCAGAATATGTTAAATCGTATAATGTTTTCCCTCTTTCCATGTTTACTTTCAGTTATATTCTTGTTATAACATGCTAAGCTACAACCCTAGTTGGAAAACCAACATGCTATAAGCCCAAGGGCTACAGCAGGGAAAATAGCCCTGTGAGAAAAGAAAATAAATAAACTACAAGAGAAGTAATTAACCATTAAAATAAGATATTTTAAGAATGGTAACAATGAAATAAAATTGTTGAAAAGAGTAACATTAAAATAAATCTTTCATATATAAACTATGAAAGCTTGAAAGAAAATGAGAGGAAGAGATATAAGATAGAATAGTGGGCGAGTGTACCCTCAAGCAAGAGAACTCCAAGACATTGGAAGACCATGGTACAGAGGCTATGGCACTGCAAAACTAGAGAACAATGGTTTGATTTTGGAGTGTCCTTCGCCTTGAAGAGCTGCATACCGTAGCTAAAGAGTCTCTTCTACCCTTACCAAGAGGAAAGTAGCCACTGTACAATTAGAGTGCAGTAGTTAACCCCTTGAACGAAGAAGAAATGTTTGGTAATCTCATTGTTGTCAGGTGTATGAGCGCAGAGGTTTGGTAATCTCATTGTTGTCAGGTGTATGAGGGCATAGGAAAATATATAAAGAATAGACCAGACTATTTTGTTTGTGTAAATAAAGGGAAAATGAGCCGTAACCAGAGATAAACTACAAATGTGGTACTGTCTGGTCAGTCAAAGGACCCAATGACTCCCTAGCGGTAGTGTCTCAACGGGTGACAGGTGCCCTGGCCAACCTACTTGTAATGTATTTAAGGTCAAAATTATTCTGGATAAGGTATTGAATCTCTCTCTCTCTCTCTCTCTCTCTCTCTCTCTCTCTCTCTCTCTCTCTCTCTCTCTCTCTCTCTCTAACACTTTTTTACAGTTGTACAAATCGATTTCGTCGTCTTCCATTATTTCGTTGCAAAAATCACGAATTTATCGTACTCTAATTCGTTTAGAGTAAAAGGCGTTTATACGCGATAAAGCCTGGTGTCGACGGTAATGTAGTTAGATTTTTCACATTAGTGTAAAGTGTTTAAAATCACATGAACCAAACATTTTCTCCAAGGTCAGTAGAGGAAAATTAAATACGTAATTTTGCCTGCACTCGAGTTTTATACCTTCAATAGTTTATTTTCTGGTACAAACAGGTGTTTATGCACACTTAACGTGCAGGTAGGCTAAGGGCACGGTCTGTTCAGGGGATGGGCATACTTTGCATTAGGTTCTATTATAAAGATTAGCAGTGATCTATCGCATACTATACCTGCGTTCCCATTCCATTCCAACCTCTTAACATTTCCTTCATACTGTTGAAAATTGGGTTTGGGGAATGGCCTCCCAAGTTTTAGTGCACGTTTATCTTAACAAAATTCACAATTAGCATCCAATATATAGACTAGAGATCACGAAAAGGAATATATATAAAGCCGAGAGATAACAAAGAAACAAGGGTTATGGACGAACTATTAGAGATTGTTAATGTATATAATGCAAGTGTTTCCCCAGGACATGAGACTGAGATCTTTTGGTAAAGAAAATGAGATTATGAAAAGTAAAATGCCACTTACTGTAAAAAGAAAAGTATTTCATCAGTTTGTTCTTTCAGTTCAGAAGAGCCACAATAAATTTTTATTATGAAAAATAACATGTTAGTGCTTTGGATTCAAAGGAATTTATTAGTGGAATTTGTTTTGTGATTGCTTGTTATGCCGGCATAGAACCAAAAACTGTTCGTTATTATTATTATTATTATTATTATTATTATTATTATTATTATTATTATTATCATCATTTTATTATTTTTATTTTCTATATTTTTATCTTTTTTATATTTTATTTTTTTATTTTTTTCTATTTTTAAATTTTCTTCTTTTATTTTCTTAATATTGTTTTTTTCCTTATCATTATTACCTGCAAATCTGCAATCCGGGTTGGAAAAGCAACTTGCTAAAACACTGTAGGCACCATCGTGTGAAAAATTGCCGAATTCTGAAATTATAAAGCAGGTCTAAGACAAAGCAAAGAGAATAATAAAGCAAGTATGTAAGAAAACTATAAAACTAAAAGAGAAATAACAAAAAAATATAATAAATGAAAATTACAAATAAACGAGACATAAATAGATAAGGTTTGGCATTTCGAAATACCATTTGAAAGTCAAAGCTTTCTGACCCACTTAATATCATTAGTGAATGAAAATTAACAAAAAGAAACTGATGATAAAGCCTCATAAACAACAAGCTTATTTTCTTCTCCCTCTTTATTTATAAACTTGCATTATCTTCCCA
>NC_090757.1:27819735-27822235 GCF_036898095.1 Palaemon carinicauda
ATTTTGAGTTTTCTGGTGTTCCAATATCGAATTTCATTGACGCCGACTTGGGGTGGGAGAAGGAGTAGTCATACCATGGTGAGAGGGAGTATCCTTAGAGGTAAACTCAGAAACCACACTTTCCCACAAATTACAGAACCAACAGAATGAAGTTAGGAAAGGGGGAGGGGGTGGGAAGGGTTGAATCATGGCGATGCACAAACCCTTCGACCACGCTAAGGTATCCCCACTTGAATTATAAATATGTGTGTTTGTGTATCCTGGAATAAGGCTGCTAGCCTCATGCAGTAATCCTACTCAAAGCAGCAATCCACCAAAATTGACACAGCAGAGAGCTGGCCAAGTACTCTTTTTCTGTCTTGGTGAATGCTTGTGCTAAGGCCCACACATCTGCTTATGTTATTCAAAGAAGGTACTCTAGTGTCTCTTTTGACTTATTATTTTCGTTCGAGGTTGATATTGTAGCTTCTGATATTTTTCGAGGATGGCACCGTGGTCTCTTGCAGATTGCGTTTATAAGTTCTTGCAATGTTGACGTCTTCGGAGCGTAATGGTAGGAGGCTTGAGAAGATTTGCAGTTCTCGATTGAATATGCAAATTCGTTTTCAGGTTCAATTTTTGTATTTGTTTTTGTAAGATTTTAAGAAACATAGTTCTACTCATTACAAGTAATGATAATAGGTTAAGTCAGGTTATGACTGATAATTTTCTCAAGCAATTTTTTATTTCATTCACTTCAAAACCTTTCATATGTACTGAATATATATACTGTATATATATATATATATATATATATATATATATATATATATATATATATATATATATATATATATATATATATATATATATATATATATCATGTATGTATATATGTATGTATGTATGTATTTTAACGCATATATTGAAAGGCTCGTTGCTGTTGTTAGTTCAACGCCACTATTCTTACATCTCCAGTCAAGTAATCACGTCATTTGAATCTCTACTTAGGTTTACAGGGGCACAAAAGGCACTTCAACGAAAGTACTGTATCCTTTTGATGAAATGTCTGATACAGATTTTATAAAGGAAAAGAAAACCGTTGATTTAAATTAATAATGTTTTCTCTCCTGAGTTTCATGTCATTTATTATTATATTTTGTTCCTATTAAATCATGTGTTATTTCTTATATTAGTACTGTTTAGTATTGTATAGAATTTCTATGCAATTGTTATCACCATCTCTTTTGTTGATAATATTTCTATTTTCATCTTAAAAAGCAAACATCTGATGGCGTCCTGTTGCAAGTCTCCTATTCATGAATTTGACGCTTCTTCCTTTCTTTATTGTTTCCTCAATTTTAGTCTGAGTGTAGCATATCACAAGTATGTTTGTTAACCCTTTGAAGTGATGCAAAGAAACATTTATTATACTCTTTTGTTGGTCCTTTTTATTTGATTTTTGATTTATTGAACTTTTTAAGACTTTTATATTATAAAGTCGACGTCATCACCATATACGATCATATTTTTCTCTCCATAATACACATAATACTCCTAGAACTTCCGCTTTGTTCTTCTAACCAGTGTTTATCATCCTAATTTCTCTCTTTACTCCTCCCTTCTATACTTTCCCTGTCTTCCGTTTCCATCCGATGAACTTACATCATAGCTTCTTTTCCTCTCTTATCTATTGTAATTAGATTTCCTTCCCTTTTTCCTCTTGGCCGATTCTCAGGTGAACCTTTGTCGAGAGCAAAGCCTTCACCCTCGGCTGAGCAGAGATGGGTTGAGAAATTCGAATGAATTCAGGACGGGACAATCCCCTTTTGGAACTCTCTTTGATGACGGACATGGGGGTCGGGGAGAGAGAGAAGAAGGTGGAGGAGAAGAAGGCGAAGGAGATTAAAGGTTAGGGAGAAGAAGGAAATAGATAAGGTGAAGGAAAGGAAAGTGAGAGAGAAAAGGTTGAGGTAGAAGAACTTAAATGAGAAGAGAGGTAGAAGAACTTGAATGAGAAAAAAAGAGGGAGAAGAGCATGAATGAGAAGAGAGGTATAAGAACATGAATGAGAAGAAAGAGAAGTAGAAGAACGTGAATGAGAAGAAAGAGAGGGAGAAGAACGGGAAACAATAGAAAGAGAAGAGCAGAACGTGAAGAAATAGTTGAGGGAGAAGATGATGGTTACAGTGGAGCAGTTTCGAAAACTTATCCTTGCTTCTACTGTTATTACTAATAAAAATGGGTTTAAGGGTTTGTGAAAGGGATCTGGGAGTTAACAGAAGCTAACAGTAGTGGTAGTAGCAGAAGAGGTCGAACTGGTTTAGTATTTGCCATTTTATATCTAAAACATTTTCATTGCGAGTTTTTTACGTATTGTAAATTTTATTAGAATGTTGTCGTCTGAATTAGATACAGTATATGTGTGTATGTATGTATGTGTATGTATACTGTGGGGTATATTCTTAATATTCTTGTTTTTCAAAATTCCATTCTCATCAGTATATAATGTATATGTACT
>NC_090757.1:27827235-27834735 GCF_036898095.1 Palaemon carinicauda
CCCAAACTGGGGGGCGCGCCCCACTAGGGGGGCGTGAGGACGATACAAGGGAGGCGTGAAGTCATCTGCTCGAAATTACTTGTTTAATAGAATAATTAAATCATTAAAAGAACAAATATCTGTCATTACATACATGCATCCATCTCACTAAATTTGACCAGAAATTGTGCCTTAGTCTCATAAGTATTTCCAAATATTATATGCCATGTTTTCAAATTATCTATTCTTAAAATTGCAACTCAATTTTACCAATTTCCTAATGTTCAAACCTTTTTTTCGTTCACTTTGAACCAAATGTTTCGTTTTTAGTTACTGGAATATACTATCATTTGTTTGAGTGTCTTTCATTATTAAAATGTAATACAAACAGAAATCTGTTTTCCTGTACAATGCTAAAAAATAAATGTAAGAATCATTTCATACAAAAAAAGAGAGGAGTGGGGGCGTACGGGTCTACTGGAAGCAAAAATGGGGCGTCAGGTAAGATAGTTTGGGAACCACTGACTAAACTGATATATAGTCTGATTTTTATATGTAATTTCATTCGAATTGATTTCCAAAATCTGCTTAACTTAGCCGTTGTCTGATTTGCTTTTTTCAATCTTTCAATGAACTCCAATTCTAATGACCCTGTTTTGGAGATCATGGTGCCTAAGTACTTGAATTATTTTACCTCACTAATCCTTACTCCTTCCAATGATATTTCATCTTCCATTCCATATTCCGTATATATATATATATATATATATATATATATATATATATATATATATATATATATATATATATATATATATATATATATATAATATATATATATATGTATATATATATATATATATATATATATATATATATATATATATATATATATATATATATATATATATATACATATTAATATAAACAAAACTACGACAAATGCAGCCGTTTCTAGTCAACTGCAGGACAAAGGCCTCAGATATGTCCTTATTCATGTCTAGGGCTTGGCCGGTTTTCATCACCACGCTGGCAAACTGCGGATTGGCGATGTTGGGAGACTTTAATGTGATTGCTCACAGCAAACTAACCTATTATAGGTGTCTCTAAGTAGTACAGCTTTACTGATTATGGCGATACACAAACCCTTTTACCACGTTAAGGTGTCCCCATTCGTATATTTGTATGTCTTTTTTTTTTTTTTTTTTTTTTTTTTTTTTTTTTTTTTTTTTTTTTTTTTTTTTTTGTGTGTATTCTGGAATGAGGCTGCTAGCCTCATACAGTAATCCCTATTCAAAGCAGCAACCCACTAAAACAGAAACACTTCCTGTCTGTAATTCACTGTCTACGTTGACTGGGGCTAAAAGAGTAGAAAACAGAACCTGACTCCTTTCCCATGACACCCAAGTTTCTTCCAGAGTACACAAACTATGCCCAGGCATAGAGAAGACAGAAACACGAGTTATAAGTGAAGTGGTCGCCATCTTTCTTCGATGAGTATCACATGATTTTTCCAAACCAAGTGTTTCGTCCCTTCCATTATCCTTGCTGAGATCGGATGATCCTCTCTCCGTCTTCCTCTTCTCCAGATATGCACCTTGCCTTCATATGCAGATTTCGTTGCTGCATGCTCTCAAAAGAGGACAATATGGAAGGAAAGCAACATAATTTTATATTTCCCTTTTGTGATCGGTGGCTTTTTCTTATTGTACACTTAGTCATATAATTCGACAGTAAAGTTTTTCAGTCAAATAATTCGCCCCACACCAACTCTTTAAGGCAGTTTTTTTTTTTTCTCTCTCTCTCTCTAGTTGAAAACAAGCCATTTTTATTCCAAATATTAGGAAGTTTTCATGGGTGGGAAGTAGGTCCATCTCAATATCGTTCCTCTTCCAAGGCAGCGACCTTCACTCAGGAACCTTCATAAGCTGATTTAGAACTTAAAATGAAACGTGTATAATATTGACTTCGTGTTAATTCCTTTCTTATTAAAAATCTATGCATTACATAAGGTGCGTGACCAGTATTTCAATACATTATAGGTAGGCAGCCTGGCAGTGTCACCTAATAATTGATGTTTAAAGGTCATTCATGAATGGCAGAGGCGAGGGACAGTGACATTTCCCTAACTAGAGACTGACCATACATCCATATGATGAGCGTCCAAGTCCCCTCTCCACCCCAGCTAGGACCAGGGAGTTTCCAACCCCCACCCCATCCTGAGCTCATAAGGGTGGTGAGATTGAAAACGCTACCTGAAACTATCAACCTTAAACTGAACTCGAACCCCATTTCGGGGGTCTCCAAGTAGAGACGTTTACAATAGGCCACCGCAACCCTAACAATAAACACATCCACGGAGATTTGAACTGCTGTCCACTGAAAGAGCAGCCCAACACTTTATCTATGTTCAAGCTGAATGGATAAAGCATTAGTTTGCTACTTCAATGGATGGTGGGTCATGTCCCTTCATCAGCATCTTACGCCTATTGACGCAAAGGGCCTTGGTTAAATTTTGCCAGTCGGCTCTATCTTGAGCTTTTAAATAAATGCTTCATCATTCATTATCTACTTCACGCTTCATAGTTCGCAGCCATGTATGTCTGGGTCTTCCAACTCTTCTAGTACCTTGTGGAGTCCAATTAAAATTTTGGTGAACTAATTTCTCTTGAGGAGTGTGAAGAGCATGACCAAACCATCTCCATCTACCTCTCACCATGATCTCATCCATATAGAACACTTCAGTAATCTCTCTTATAATTTCATTTCTGATCCTGTCCTGCCATTTAACCCCCAATATTCTTCTGAGGGCTTTCTTCTGAGATCTACAAAATCTGTTGGATATTGTTTTGTTGTCATACCGCAACTCGTGTCCATATAGTAATACCGATCTCATTAAATTGACATATAGCCTTCTTTGTATATGTAATTTTTGGCGATTTGATTTTCAAATTTTACTTAACCTAGCCTTTGTCCGATTTGCATTTTTTAATCTTTCACTAAACTCCAATTCTAAAGACCCTGTATTAGAGATCATAGTTCATAAATATATAATTGATTCTACTGTATCTCATTAATTCTTTCTCCTTCCAGTGATGTCATCTTACATTGCATAATCCGTTCTCATCATCTGTCTTTTTTCTATTTATCTTGAGCACAACCTCATGTGATATTTCGTGTATTCTGGTACGCAAGCATGGCAGATCCTTTCGTATTCTGGTAATAAGAACAGCGTCATCAGCATACCTTAGGTCAGCTAATTTCTTATTACCATTCCAGTCCAATCCTTCTCCACCATCCCCAACTGTTCTATACATTACACAATCCATGAGGAGGATAAACAAAATAGGGAGCAACACATTCCTTTGGAGTACGCCGCTGTTCACTGGAAATTTATTCGATAGGACTCCACTAACATTAACGTTACACTTGCTATGCTCATAACAGACTTAATCAAATTTACATGTTTAGGAGCAACTCCCTAATGACGCAGGACTCTCCACAAACTTGGACGGTGACACTATCAAAGAGATTATTAGCAGTTATTTGATATAGGTTTTATAAATCGTTTACCTGTTTAACACTTTAATAATTAAAAAAGTTATAGAACAAGTAAAAGAAAAGTGAAGGGCTGAGCTGAACACATGTCCAGTAGAAGTGTTCGGCTTCTGCTAGACTTGGTTTCTGGACGTAAGAGAAGCAATTTCCCTGGCGACTTACTAAACGGGTTCTGATCTCTCTCTCTCTCTCTCTCTCTCTCTCTCTCTCTCTCTCTCTCTCTCTCTCTCTCTCTCAAGAAAGAGTAAGTTTGATTACTAAGGAAATTCTCTCTATTTCTCTCTCGCTGTCTGTTTTGCATTTAGGGTAGGAGACACGGGGGTGTTCCTGACCCTTAGAGAGCTATGACATATTTCATGGTTTTCTATCTTATGATATTTTTAAATGAAGACAAACTTAATAAACATGTCTTTTTAACGTAAGATTCAATTAATGAGAATTTTACAGTATTCAAACAAAAAAAAACTGATTCGATATCGAGACAAAAACACCATCTCTAGATCTAGTAACCATAAGGAAAAGCAAATGAAAGCTATGAATAAGCTCAGGAGATGTCTGGCAACCTCGCTATATTGTATAGAAGATTATGCCCATGTATGGTAAAAGAACGTTATTAAAATGACATAACAATAGAGCGCAGACCTCCGCCGCGGCAGCTTATTTCTTGGTCTTTTTCTCGATCTTGACCTTTGATCTTAACATGTATTAATTAGCGTGGATTTTCATACACTCAAATATGAACCAAGTTTGAAGTCTCCGTGACAACGTGAATTGGACATTTTGCTTGACCTTTGACTTTGACCTTCCAAAATTTAATCCTTTCCAGCTTTTTACATAACAGTAAATCCCTGCAAGTTTCGTTACTCTAAGATGAAAATTATGGTCACGAAGCTGTTCACAAACAAACAAACACACACAAACAGGTCCGAAAATATATCCTCCTTCCAACTTCATTGGCGTAGGTGATTATAGTACATTTACATGTCAGATATCTGTTTACCTTCTCGGGATGTTTTCCGAAATTCATGAGGCCAACTGTACATGAATCCCATAGAGCAAGAAGAATATCCCAAAATGCTTCAGACTGCAAACAGTAATATATTTTACAAACTATCATACTATGTATGTGTATGCAAGACAGGAATATAAGTCGTTCAAAGCTAAATATGCTATGGAAACATAAACAGAAGAAACATGTAATTGAAAAAGCTAATTATTGGTAACTCATTACACGGGTAAGATTCATGAGGGAAAATATGTTTTTCAACAATAAAAGTAGGCAAATATATATATATATATATATATATATATATATATATATATATATGTGTGTGTGTGTGTGTGTGTGTGTGTGCGTGTGCGTGTGCGTGTGCGTGTGAGTGAGTGTGTGGTGTGTGCATGAACCAAAACTCCATTGGTTGAATACTTTTCTTCGTACAAATCAGTTCTCAAACGAGGCATTCAAGAAAAGAATGTTCAATTCATTGAATGAACACCAGGTAGTCAAACACCAATCCATATTTATTGGTACTAGTTTTAAGTCAAGACGAGTATTGCAAGCGGGCAAACACTGTTTAAACAAACATCACATTCAATGTACGTGTAGCTGTATCTCGCTTCGAACCTGCAAAACATTGCTGTCCACATATTGTATTTTATTATTTTTAATGTTTTTTTTTTTTTTTTTTTTTTTTTTTTTTTTTTTTTTAATAAAAAAGTGATTATTACAAAGTTTGAACGACACAAAATTTTTATGGAAGGCTACTCACCTTCCAAACAATATTATCTCGCCACCCGCTACTTAGTTCATAAACTGCAGTTAAATATCTCTGTATTTTACGTTTTTGTTGTATTTTTACGGTTTTTTCTGGGATTTTATTGATGTAAATAATGTGAAATTGAAATGAATTGCTTTAAAATTAGTGATTTTTTTGGATAGTATACACTTATTCGATTTTACCTATTTTTTATGGGAAATTACTACTGGTATTCAAAGAGCATTCTGGAATGGGTTAGGCGTGACCTCTTGAGATATAGTATGCATATTATATATATATATATATATATATATATATATATATATATATATATATATACATACATACATACATATATATATATATATATATATATATATATATATATATATATATATATATATATATATATATGAATATAAGGTTAGTGGTTAATATGGTGTGAAATAATCTAATGACCATTGTCACCTCGATTGTTACCAATCACAATCGAATAATTTTCCATGGTCATTATTATTGTCTCATTGTAATTATTTTGTGAAAACCGATTAGATTCGCTTTCAGTGCAGCAACTCTTATAGTGTCACTGTAAAAAGGATTGCCGTTCATATTGTATTAGGAATATACTGTAAATGTTTTGACACCGAGTTGATCTCTATAAAGCTAAAGGCAGAAAGTTTGGATAAGCAAAATTTTATTTAACGATCATGCGTGATGTTCATTTCAATCTCATTGTATTGAGAGAGAGAGAGAGAGAGAGAGAGAGAGAGAGAGAGAGAGAGAGAGAGAGAGAGAGAGAGAGAGAGAGAGGGGGGGGGGGGTTTGGATGTCTCAAAGACTAAGTTAATCCATGGAGACTTCATTTGCTTTAGGGTAAAGTGTATAAGTTTAAACATTTAGATAATTTTTATGATCTTGTCTAACTTATTCTTGAGTTCGTTTACCGTGTTAATGTTCACTACATCCGCTGAGAGAGAGAGAGAGAGAGAGAGAGAGAGAGAGAGAGAGAGAGAGAGAGAGAGAGAGAGATCTGGGGATTAAATGAAAGTTCTAATTAGTGACCCTGATTTTACGGAATCTAATCCCAGATGCTATTCTCGTTCTACTTGGAAAGGCAGATTTTTGAGAGTAGGAATCTGCAAACACTCATTAATAGCTTCGTTTGCTCCTAGGATAACAACATCTTTTTCAGGGCATTAGCGCTTTCATCCTGTTAGTTTTCAGCGGATCCTACGCTAATTACTAGGATTTTTTCCTTGCGGAGACAAATGGCACCAGAAGAGGCTGGGTTACGTTCCAAGTCACGCGCGGCACAGCGAATCGTTTTCAACTGTCATTACTAATGTTTTGTTATTGTTTCCATTGTAAAGATAATGAATAGAGGTTCACTTAGATGTGCGGCCGAGTAGGTGATATAAAGGGAATTATTATTATTATTATTATTATTATTATTATTATTATTATTTTCTTTAGCTCAGCTACACCCTTAGTTGGAAAAGCATGATACTATAAGCCATAGGGTAACGGGGAAAATAGCCCAGTGAGGAAAGCAAGCAAGAAAATATATAAACTTCAAGAAAAGTAATGAACAATTAAATTATAATATTTTAAGAACGGTAACAACAGTAATATAGGTTTTTTGTATAAAAACTTGAAACAAGAGGAAGAGAAAGAAGATAGAATAGTGTGCTTGAGTGTACTTTCAAGCAAGATAAAAGATAAGAGTAAAGATAATTAAAATACTTTTGGCACAACAATAGATTGAAAAAATGCAATATACTCCAAAAAATATAAAGGAAAACAACCATTAATTTACCTAGAAAAGGCCTCTGCAGTGTTTCATTTAAACAAAGTTTTTTTTTTTTTTTTTTTTTTTTTTTTTTTTTTTTTTTTTTTTTTTAAGAACGTGAATAAAAACACTTTTATTTTCTCTTTCCCTCTCAGTGCTATGTTAAGGAACTGCCTCGGATGGTAACAGTCGGTCGTTTCGTTCCGTACTTTATTGTTTTCTCGTATCTTGCCTCATTTGCATTTTAAACTTGGAGTCGTCGTTATCGGGATCCCAGAGCAATGGTCTTTTCTTTTCACCAAGAATTAAATGAGCCTCGTAAGAGTCGAATCTAATGGGTCACGTTCACCATTAGTTTTTAATAGTTTTAAATAGTGGTATTGAACTTTATCTTTGGGTTTGCCTCGTGTTTTGCGT
>NC_090757.1:27842235-27867319 GCF_036898095.1 Palaemon carinicauda
CCGCAACTGTTCTCTGCATTAAAAGAATCCATGGGGGAGAATAAACAGCATAGGTGACGATACATTCCCTTGCAGTACTCAACTGTTCACTGGAAGTTCATCCGATAGGACTCCACTAACTTTGCACTTGCTATGCTCATGAGCAGACTTAATCAAATTTATATATTGAAGAGGAATTCCACAATAACGCAGGACTTTCAAAATTGTCCGGTGCAAACTATCGAAGGCTTTTTCATAGTCCACAAATGCAATCAAAAGTGGATTTCTATATTCAATACATTGCTGTACCATATGTCTTTAAAATGAAAAATTGGTCAATAGAACTTCTACCTTTTCTAAATCCTGCTTGCTCATCTCTCAGCTTTTCATTAATCCTTCTCTCTTGTCTGCAATATGAGCATACTATATATTTTCATGACAACTGGCGTAAATGTGATGCTTCACTAATTATTGCAACCAGTCAGGTCTCTTTTTTTTTGCCATTTTCACCAATACTCCTAGCTCCCATTCATCAGGTTTTGCCTCTTCCCGCCACATTCTACAAAATAATTTTGTATATATTCAGGGCGTTACTTCATTCTCGGCCAATATCATCTCAGCAGTTATTCCATCGTATCCCGGAGCTTTCCATCTATAGTGTTTTGAGGATAGCCTCAACTTCAAACAAACTGAATTCATTCATGGGCACATCAATGTCTTCATCAGCATCAGGTATATCAACTAAATTATTCCCTTTATATCTCTTATTCATGACTTGACTAAAGTATTCCATCTAACGTTGCCTTTCTTCATCTTCTCTTGCTATAACAGACTTATCTCTCCTTTTGATGGTTATGTGCTTCTTCTTTTCCCCAGTGGAGATTTCATTAATAATTCTATTAGCAATTCTTGCACCATATCCAAATCCTGAATTCATAGCCTTGTCAGCCGCATCTACTTTACTGTGTAAATACTCTTTCCAGTCATCCCTGGCTTTTCTTTTGACCTCACTGTCTGTACTGGAATACTCATCATGCTGTACCTTGTAATTTTCATTTCTTCCTCAAAAACTTTCAATAATCAATTTTTATCCTTGTCTCTTTTTTTCATAGTATCTCAAGTATCATTTGACATCCATTTGATGTCATTGGTATTCCACATATATATATATATATATATATATATATATATATATATATATATATATATATATATATATATATATATATGTGTGTGTGTGTGTATATATATATGTATATTATATATATATATATATATATATATATATATATATATATATATATATATGTATGTATGTATATATATATATATATATATATATATATATATATATATATATATATATATATATATATATATATATATATATATATAACCCATCTTTTCTGTGTATATTTATTGTCATCAGTTATACTCTTCTAATGCTGATTGAGGTTGCGTGAACAATGTTTGTGGTCAGTCGTAAGATTATTTTCATATTTAAGTCATTAAACTGTATTTCATACTGAAACCACGTAGTTTTGCTTTATAATAGAATAATAATGAAAGAAATAGGATAAACTTAAACAAAAATAGGATGAGATTGTTGACCTGATGTCTGACAAGTATTGTTACCCATTTGAAATACCTCCTAAGTTTTACCATTAAGTAAATGTTACTTTTATGTCTGCTAGAAAAGGTGCACATGCGAACAGAGAGAGAGAGAGAGAGAGAGAGAGAGAGAGAGAGAGAGAGAGAGAGAGAGACTTGACGTTACATAAATGATGGTATTCTTTTGCTGTGAAATCTAATCCTCCTCTCAGTAATTGGTGTAATTTGAAGCAGCATTAAAATGTTTCATTTATTTCGGGCAGTGATGCATTTTGACAGTCCATTTCGTCATCCGAATGTAATCAAACAGGGGATTCTGGACAGTATGGCGAGATTTTCGTGTCCTCTTACCAATTACTTCGTAATGTTTTCGATTTGTTTAATGATATATTTAATAGTCAGTCGACTGTGGAAGTTGTTGCTAGAGTTGCAAAAGGCCCGGAGTTGGCAACTGTTCAACAATTGCTGACAATTAAATAGGGAATACGCATGACTGTGTAACCATCCCTCTGTATAATAAAGAGCAAGTGCCTGACTAAATGAATATATATTTCCTGCCGGTCACGCTCAGCCGCATTTCCAGACGTATAACTACTTGTTCTCGCCATGGTCATTCGGGTATGGGGGAGAACGAGTAGTCATAGCCTGTTGAAAGTGGCTACGGCGAGAGGAAATTGGGTGTGGTTGGGATAGGTTGAATCTGTGTTTGTGGATCTCTATCTAAATATTAAGCTGTCATTTTTGACGGATCGCGTGCACTAGTTCATGCATAATACAAGTATACTTGGCTTGACCTTTGGTTCTTGATATTCGCTTTAAATTTTGAATGTCCATTCATCTAACGATTCAAGAGTTATTATTTATATAAAGGTTAAAGGGGGAAAAGGTCAGGGTGCAATTTGTCTTGAAGGTTCCTCTCCTGCTAAAGCCAGATGCAACGATTTCCATCTTTTTCATATCAATTCTCTAGTGTCTTTTCTCACTTAACTGCCTATCTTCATTTTCTCCCCTTACCTAGCGAATTTTTCTGGTCACCTTTAATACTCAGTAGTCAGGTTGAATTTCACAACAAAATCATCATTAATAACAATGATAATATCTAGTGATGTTTTTATTACCTCTGCCAACAAAGTTGGAAGGAGGTTATGTTTTCGTCCCTGTTTGTGTATTGGTTTGTGTGTGTATGTTTGTTTGTTTGTTTGTTTGTTAACAGCTTCCATGCCACAATTTTAATTGTAGAGTAATGAAACTTACTGGGATTGACTGTTATGTAAAAACCTGTAAATTATTAAATTTTGGATGGTTAAGATCAAGGTCAAGCAAAATGTCCAATTCACTCAATCAGCCACAAGTTTGGACATCATTGTATCAGAAACTTCAAACTTGTTCATATTTGAGAGTATGGAAATCCACGCTAATTAACACAGGTTGAGGTCAAAGGTCAAGGTCAAGGTCGAAAAATAAGCGGAGGAGGTCTGTGCTCTACTGAATGCCCCTCTATTTATTATTATTATCATTAACATCAACCTTTTGGCTCAGCTTTTGTCTGCTTCTCATCATCAATCCCACTTGGCTTTATTCAAGCTAGGCCCATACAATGAAGGATCCGTCGAAATTGTTGATCTGAGCAAAAATTCAAACTTGCAGCAAATGTTTTTATGTTGAACAGGCTGACATACAGTAGGTCTTTTTATAGTTTATATATAAAATATCTGTTTTGATGTTGTTTTCTAAAGATTTTATTTTAATTGTTCATTATTTCTCACATCGTTTATTTATTTCCTTATTTCCTTTCGTCACTGGAGCAATTTTCCCATGTTGGACCCCTTGGGCTTATAGCACCTTGCTTTTCCAACTAGGGTTGTACCTTAGCTACACTGTTAAAGAAAACCATAATTTTAATCGAAATTCTCCGTAAAAATACACTGTTCTCAACCGTATTTCAATAAAATACAGGCGACCGTATTTTCACCTTACTGTGTTATTATTTTTTACGGGTTGGTGACCGTAATATCACTCCTTTACGTCAGTATATCTGTTTTTAAATACACTATTCTTAACCGTATTTCAATAAAATACAGGCGACCGTATTTTCACCTTACTGTGTTATTATTTTTTACTGGTTTGTGACCGTAATATCACTCCTTTACGTCAGTATATCTGTTTTTAAATACACTATTCTTAACCGTATTTCAATAAAATACAGGCGACCGTATTTTCACCTTACTGTGTTATTATTTTTTACGGGTTGGTGACCGTAATATCACTCCTTTACGTCAGTATATCTGTTTTTAAAACGGTTAAATCCCTGGAATAAATGTTGCCAGACATTTATCATTTTTAATGCAAATTTTTTAACAGTGTAGTAATAATAATGATATGAATATATAATATCCTTGGTGGTGGTAGTAGCCTCATCTACTGGAAACCCCTTTGAGGGAGAAGGGCATCATTGCAGCCTTTTAAAATACTGCAAATATTTTTAATATGACATAACTTGCAACGAATGATTTTATTTTGTTGAACAGGCTGACTTAAGTCTCTTTTCATAGTTTATATATGACGGATTTATTTAAAATTGTCACCGATCTTGAGATATTTTATATTCTTTATTCATTACTTCTCAAATAGTTTATTTATTTACTTATTTCCTTTCCTCAGTGGCCTACTTGCTCCGGTGAAGTCATTAGGCTTATAGTATCCTGCTTTTCAAAGTAAGGTTGAAACTCAGCTAATAATGATAATAATAATAATAATAATAATAATAATGATAATAATAATAATAATAATAATAATAATGATAATAATAATAATAATAATAATAATAATGATAATAACTTCTAATTTGAGGTCATGCATAAACCCGTTAGTGAGGAAGGCATGCCATTGTAGGTGAATACCAGAATTTCCTTTTTATCCACGGAATGGCCACAACAAATATGTCTCCGTGACTCCGCTTACAAAATCCTCTTAATAGACGTACAGACATTATCACCTCTTCGTATGCACGTGGAGGAACCGGTCTAGCTGTGTTTTGAGTGCGTTCAGCGAATAGAGCGACGTCGACCTCGTCTTAGAAAAATGAGGAAAGAAAAAGAGCTTTCAGATGTCAGACTTCGTTGCTGTGCCTTTATTATCTTCCTTGTGGTAGTGGATGATGATATGAAATTTGGTTTTATTTCTGCTTATTAAGATAACACGGTCAATATAGAAATAAGTTTTTGATACTCTTACCCAGTCTAGGAGAGAGAGAGAGAGAGAGAGAGAGAGAGAGAGAGAGAGAGAGAGAGAGAGAGAGAGAGAGAGAGAGAGAGAGAGAGAGGGGGGTTATATCCACCAGGCCAAAATTTTATTTTTTTCATTTCCTAAATTCTTCGACTCATGGGCATTTAAGTCCGTCCAGTACGAATTAAGATCTACCCAGTACTGTAATAAACTCCAAAAAGAAATTTGAAATATAAGTGTTACTTTCCCTCGAACTTGAGCCCTTCCTCACCAAAGCTTTAATAATCAACGAACATTTGGTGCCAGCAATTTATGGCTTTAAATCTCTCGCGATATATGAAATGCTCTGCGCTTTTTAAGCGGCAAAATGGCGAATAAATGAGGTGAATAAATTACGCTTCCAAGGAAACCCAACTCTGTCTCCATTATTTTGTTCCGGTTTAAAGGATCTCGAGTTTAAGAAAGGTCAGATACGTGAGACTCCCACATGAGTCACGATGCTTGGCAGAAGAGCTTAAATTTTGTCTTGAAATCTCGGCGCTTCGTATTTTTAGTTGTGATTTATAAGGAGAGGAAGAGATATGACACTTGCATGGACTTTTTTCTCGTATACATACACACATCTTCTTCTTCTTCTTCTTCTTCTTCTTCTTCTTCTTCTTCTTCTTTGCCGTCAACTTTTCCCATTTCTATATGGGGTTACGGTTTCTAGTCAGCCTTCTCCATCTTCCCCTGGCCTTTACATCTCGTTCTCTTAGACCCTTTTCCTTCATGTTATTCAATTATTTATCTTTGCCCTTCCCATCCATCTTTTGCCATCCACATACACACACTCATACGTTTATACACACACAAATATAGGTATGTATATACACATACTTATTTACTTATATATGTATATACATACATATACATACATACTCATAAAGTATATATATATATATATATATATATATATATATATATATATATATATATATATATTATATATACACATATACATATATATATATATATATATATATATATATATATATATATATATATATATATATATATATATATTATGCAGATCATCATCATCTCCCTCTATGCCTATTGACGCAAAGGGCCTTGGTTAGATTTTGCCAGTTGTCTCTATCTTGAGGTTTTAGATCATTACTTCTCCATTCATCATCTCTTACTTCACGTTTCATTGTCCTCAGCCATGTAGGCCTGGGTCTTCCAACTCTTCTAGTATATAGATAGACAGAGTAATTATGATTTCTAACGTGTGACGCAAAGGTGCGCGCTCTCTCTCTCTCTCTCTCTCTCTCTCTCTCTCTCTCTCTCTCTCTCTCTCTCTCTCTCTCTCTCTCTATGTTTGATAAATATCATGTTCGTAATGGAAAACGTCGAACCACCATTGCAGAGTAACAATATAAATTAGATCCAAGGGAAACGGTGAATGATTTTCCCTTGAAATATGTTTTCCATAATATATTCATTATTCATTTATTTAACTTTTGATTTCTCTTGTATGATTTTACGACTATTGAAATTTTGCAGTCTTGAAAAAAAAGGTTTTTACTTCTCAATGGTATTACCTATCAAGTGTTTACACTTGGAATAAATATAACCACTGAGATTAAAAAGAGTTGATTAATTAAAATTTTGTAAAATTAGATATCTCAGAAATAGAAAATCTGTGAAATTGGATAATCCATGAAAAACATTATATGTTAAAATTAATTATTATTATTAGTATAACTTGCTAAACTTCAACCCTAGTTGGAAAAGTAGAAGGCAATAAACCTGAGGGCACCAATGTCCTGGAAATAACAACACTGCAAAAAATATTTTTGATAATAATTTTTTTGTAGGGTTAATATCCTGGAAATGAAGAAAATATAATAGAATATTGGTAAAGATTTTTTTTTATGGTTAGAGAAGAATTAACTCGGGAGCATCTATATAAATATGGGTTAAAATGGAGGAAATGTTGAACGGCAAAATATAGCAGGACCGATATTTATTAATTGAATTGACACCCTTCATTTTGCCGGAGTCGTAACAGCCTTTGGTGAGCAATTAAACACAATTTGAAACCTGTGTGCGAAAAATATTCGCCTTTTTTTGCACTGTCATAAATAAGCAAATTTTTGCATTCGTTTGAACGAAGGTCGTTTTTTTATTCGCAACTTTTATTTATATTTTGACTTAGTTTTCTGCTTAGCAACTGTAGGGTTTTGTTTATTTATTTATTCATCTATTTCAGTGCAGACCTTTTTAATTAAATAACTTATGTAAGTTCAATGACGCCTAGAAAGGAAAAGACCTATGGAAGTGCAAAGAGGGAACGCTTATGAAAATGCAATGACTTGCAAAAGTGTTATGACCTATAATGGTGACACGACTTATGAAAGTAGAAAGACCTATGAAATGACAGACACTAAACAGAAATTACCTGTAGAATTGCAGCGAACTTTATACTAATTTATCAAATTGTATTCGAATGCTATTAACAACATTCCATAGGGGATATTTTTGCATCCGATCGTTGTCACAGTCTGCTCCATGTACATCATAATAAATTTCTTCTTAATTGTATTAATATATATCATATATTCCTTTTCGTATGTAGGAATTAATTTGACTACTCTCCAGTGACGGTCTTGTTACTGTAAAGTACAAACAATAGCGTAAACAGTAATGGGTATTAAAGTTCCCTTTCCTCCGTAAAGTAAATATGTGATTTTGTTTCACTAGAAAAACTTAGAGATGAATCATGGTATTTTCGCTGTTCACATTATTCTTCTTTTGGATTCTAAAATCTAGCGTTTTGGTCCACTCTTCGACGCAAGAACTTCCGAGGAGTGTCTCACAGACCACCTTCTCACACGACTTCCGAATTAGAATTCTGTCTACCTTTGATTTCCCCCGGTGCACTGTATGCATTGCTTAAGTTGCACTCACTTTTTAGCCTTTTACCATATCTCTGTTCCCACTACCTTTCTTGCATCCTGCTCTACAACCTTTTTCATTAGCATTACTTCCGCCAACGAAGTTGCAAGGAGGTTGTGTTTTACCCCTTGTTTGTGTGCTTGTTAGTGAACACCCTCCTGACCACAAGTTCGTTAGTAGAGTAATGAAACTTGCAGGAATTAACTGTTATTAAATAGCTGGAAATGATAAAATTTTGGAAGTTCAAGGGTAAAGATCAAGGTCACGGTCAAGCAAAATGTCCAATTCATGTAATCAGCCATAAGTTTGGACATTGTTGTCACAGAGACTTCAAACTTGGTTCATATTTGAGTGTATGAAAATCCACGCCAATTAATGCATGTTAATGTCAAAAGTCAATGTCAAGGTCGAGCAAAAGGTCGAGAAATATCCCTCTCCTTAGTGGCCCTCTTATTATTATTATTATTATTATTATTGTTATTATTATTATTATTATAAGCTTAACTACAGTGGAAGACCATGGTGTAAAGAATAGAGAACAATGGCTTGATTTTGGAGTGTCCTTTAACTTCATAGTGCAACGTCAGTGTTTCCCGTTGTAGGAACTGGTAACTGAATGGCCTCCCAAGTCCCAGTAGTAGTACCGGGTCAAATGACCCAAATTTCTTCAAACCAATTCCTTCGATTTTCCTAAGGAAAAATCCCTTAAATCCTTTTTGATCCCTGACTTTAAACAACCTTTAAATTGTGTGTATATATATATATATATATATATATATATATATATATATATATATATATATATATATATATATATATATATATATATATATATATATATATACACACGGAGAGAGAGAGAGAGAGAGAGAGAGAGAGAGAGAGAGAGAGAGAGAGAGAGAGAGAGAGATTCTCTATTAGGGAACTAATGCCACGTAATGATAAGTGAAGGACACCTAATTAGAATAGGATTGTCCGGATGAGGCAGATGACTCTGAAGCCGCAGGTTGTGCGTCTCTGGAGTGTCGGGCGATCTACGGTCGATAAATCCCGGTTAATTGAGCCTAATCCAAAGGGCGCTTCGATCCCGAAGGTCGGATCAAAACGCAATCCTTTCCTCATTTGTTGCATTCACTTTGCAAGTTGATTGGTTGCCACGTGGAGCTAAGAAATGGTATAAAAAGCAGCCCATTAAGCTTATTGACTTTCAGGTTAAATTGAAAATATTTACTTTGACTTGAGGTTATTGTCATACGAATTTCATGCAGTGTTTAAAGATTTTTTTTTTTTGTGTTAAGGTCTTCGAAGATGGAATTAAACCTAAATTTTTCGTTCCCGATTGAGAGCTGGCACCATTTTATTTTACTCCTTAGAGACTATAAAAATATACCATCTCTCTCTCTCTCTCTCTCTCTCTCTCTCTCTCTCTCTCTCTCTCTCTCTCTCTCTCTCTCTCTCTCTCTCTCTCTCATTTTTATGTCGAATAAAAAAGACTTGGGAATCGTCACCACTCCTGGAATATTAATTTCATGTGTTTTTATATAATTTTTATACTGAAGAGGAAACTCATCTGCCGAGTAGTCGCAAACTGGAATAGATTCACGTTTTCCTGATTTTTATTTTATTATTTTATTGATCGATATCAATTATTTTTTACAAAAGAAAATGCTCAGAATTGCCTTAATTGTATAAAATAATCTCAAATCTTGAATTGATATCCACTTCTGTTTTCAATTGATATGAAACACAGTATTTAATAAAGGTTGTAACTTATTTTTATTTCTATCAGTTTTTTATAAAATTTAGATTAGCGAGTATTTCCATCTTTTACTTTCTCCTTAATGTTTATGAAATCTTTGTTATCGTAATTGCACACTTTAGATATACATTATTGCAATTCGCTACTTTGGATATTTAATTGTATATAATTTGTCCAGAAAGCATTTCTAATTTAGGAGTTAATGAGATGAGGGAATCTAATAAGCCAAAGTAATCGAGTTAAATGACCCCTTTTTAATTAGGAGTTTGGTGATTTAATTTTTAATTAGTACCGTAATCAGATATTATTTTAAGATAAGTATCAATGCAACAGACGAACTTGTGATTGAACAAAGGTTTTTATTATTAAGATGATATTGGTACGTCAGTGGTTAAAGCCAATAATATGGTTGAAGCGGAGTTGGATGATGATTGTTTTGGCTGTTTATGAATTGGGAAGAAAGAGACAAAATTAAATTCAGTACCTGGTGCTTTTATAGAAATTCAACATCTGATTTACCTGGGTTAGTTTATAGGTTTCCTTATCTCCTGCTTACTTTTAAAGTACTTATTGTCACGTGATAATTTCGATGGTTTATCATTAGATGTGGATTAAAACTGATTCCGGATTTAGACTCGCAGACTGTCCGCTTTGAGGTTGAGCTTCACTCACATCTCCACAGTTTTAATTAGTGAGCACAATTGCATCGTCTTTATGAACTTAGGTTGGGGGTTAAGGGGGGCTGGTGTGGGTCAAAGACAGCTATTACCTAGTCCATATTGTTTCTGGCGTTTGTTGAGAATATGAAAAGGGATTTTTTATATGAATACGTGTTCGGTTTCTGGAAAATTATGCACCTGCTTAATGACCTGTCATTCACTTATGCCCCACATGTTCGACCTTTGAACTTGGTTTTAAAATTGGTGTCTTTATTTATTTAAAATTGAATGCAAGAGATTTTATTGTACCTAAAACAATTTTACCAAAGCATCCATGACTTGACCAGAGGCCCAATAAAGGTAAAATGTCCGTTGCACCATCATCATTTTTAGCCATCATGTCCAGCCTTTTGAATACTCTCCAAAATATACTGCACCTGAAAACTGTCCAAAGAATCTCCATCGTAGGTAGACTCTCCAGAAACCCCTATACCCGTACCTTATGAACACTCCCCAGAATATCTTTCCGAACCGTGCTCCATCCACCTTCTGAAAATTCTCCAAAATATGCTCCACCTTCTGTCAACTCCCCTGAACATGCTCCACCTGGAAACTCCAAAATATGCTCCACCTTCGTTAAACACTCTAAAACATTTGTCCTATGTAGACGGATAATAAGACGTTGGAATATGGGTTTTCTTCATTTATTACAAAAGGTTCGTTCGTAAGTACACCGTACACAGCTACCCTCTCAGGTGAGAGCCTTGTCTACTCGAGCGCCCAAAGGCAACTAAACACCCCTCGCTATCAAAATGCAATCTTGCTATAACAACATGCTGAGTTATAGGTTTTTGTTGAATTGTCATGAATATAAGAGTTCATTTACCTTGACGTAAACCACATATCTATATATAAGAATTAGGACACATTCTTTGCCGCATGAAATACCTTCCAGTTTCCAGCTTCCCAGAGCTATCCAGAACACCATCCACCTTCTGAAAATTTTCCAGAACCCCATTCAACATCTAAAATTTTTCCAGAAGACATTTCAACTTTGGATATTTTCCAGAGAATCTTCCAACTTCTGGTTACTTTGCAGGACACATTTCAACTCTGGATACTTTCCAGAGCGGCTTCCAACTTCTGGATACTTTCCAGAACACCTTCAAACTTCCAAATACTCTCTAGAACACCTTTCAACTTCTGGATACTCTTCACAACACCTTTCAACTTCTGGATACTTTTCAGATCATCTTCCAGCTTCTGGATACTTTCCAGAGCGTCTTCCAGCTTCTGGATACTTTCCAGAGCGCCTTCAAACTTCTAGATACTTGACAGAACACCTTCCAATTTCTGAAATCTCTCTAGAGCGTAAACTTTCAAGGACACCCACCACCTTTCTATAACATCTTCGAGCTTATAAAAACTTTCCATAACACCTTTCATCTTTTGAAAACTCGCCAGAAAACTTCCCAACTTCTAAAAACTCTTCAGAATATCTTCGAACTTATAAAAACATTAAGGAACATCTTCCACCCTTTTTAAACTATCTAGAACACCTGGTAAACTCAGGAAACATTCCAGAACATTTTCCAAACTTCGAGAATTCCTTCCTCCTCCTGAACACTCTCCAGACCACTGAATTATCATGCATAGATACACTGTCCAGAACACCCTTCATCCTCTGAATGTTTTTCAGAATATACAGCCCCCCTTTGAAAAATCTTCAAAACATCTTCCAGCATTTGAACGCTCTTTAGTACCACCTCCATCGTTAGAACACTTTAAAATAACCTCTATCGTTTGAACACTTCATATTATGAACAGTTTCCAGAACACTGTTCACCATCTGAACACACTCCAGAACATCCTCCACCTTCTTAAACATTTCAGAAATTTACCACGTTTTGAATACTGAAAGCTTCGAATATTTTCTGTGATATGCGCCATGCCAAGGCAGTAGAATCAATAAGGCACCTAACGAAGCCGATATTGGAGGACGTACAAAGCCTCATTCAGGTGTCCTTATTTGTCTGTTTTGTGTAATATGAAAAGAATATCCAGAGTCGAATATCGAGTAAAACCTTCCTCTCGTTGCATTGCATCTTGACATTTCAAGATTTAGTTTGGATTCAAATTATTAGAGAGCCTTTTTTTTTAAATTATTTTTTCTGCTTATAATTTTCAATTAACAATATAAATAACAATCACTTCTCCCTGTTGTCATTACTTCTATGTTTGGTCTTTTACTATCTTTCACTTGGTAGCAATTAGCAACTGAAGCGATTCAGGCCGGTAATGACACTCGCTTTGATTAGCTTTGATCTTTTTAATTGGCTACGAAATTAAAAGGTATATCGATTACATTCGGTGCCATGAAGGTGAAAGGAAATGGTAATGCAGGGGATGTTGAAAGCTGAGCTTATCCCGTTTTATTCTGTGTGTGTGTGTTTATAATAATAAGATATATTGTGAAGGGATGAGCTGAACAGGATTTGCTAGAGCATTAGTCCCCAGTCTTGGGTACACGTACCCCCAGTGGTACATTTTTACTCTTCAAGAGGTACATTGTATTTGAGAGAATAATTTTATGGTTACGCAGGAATTTATGAAAATGTCCAAGGGGTACAGAATAATAAAAAGGTTTGGAACCCTCTCCCAGAGTCTGTATATATGTATATATATGTATCTATGTATATGTATGTATATATGTATATATATATATATATATATATATATATATATATATATATATATATATATATATATATATGTATATATATATATATATATATATATAAATATACATATTACTATATATATATATATATATATATATATATATATACACATATATATACATATACATATATATATATATATATATATATATATATATATATATATATATATATATATATATAGGTAGATAGGTAGATAGATAGATAGATAATCCTCATACGTTTTTTTTTTTGTCAAATTGAATCTTTTATGTAAATAAGGGTTGGTTCCAGCTATGAAATACACACAGCGATCACTGTCACATTCGCAATTTAATAAAAGATTGACGGCATTGTCTCCAATTTTAGTCAATTGATACACTGACAAAATGGGGTCATCCCCATTCTGTCGTAACTCTTATTGTCACTATATTGCAAGCACAAGTGTATTTTCTGGAAGTATATGTGTGTTTTTTTTTGTGTACATACACACAAACACACACACATAGATATATATACTCATATATATATATATATATATATATATATATATATATATATATATATATATATATATATATATATATATATATGTGTGTGTGTGTGTGTGTGTGTGTGTGTGTGTGTGTATGAATATATATGCATACACACAAAAACATACATGTATACATATAAGAATGTGTGTGTTTTACCTTATAGTGTAGGGGATTAAAACGGCTATTTTAACTCACGCCGTTAGAGAAACCTATTGTATATGAAAATATAGAATACTTTTAAAAAGCAGCATTAAAACCCATAAGAGAGATGAGAATGAATTGTTTGAACTTGCAAGTATTCACCCATCATCACCACTTGACCAGACCACCACGAAATAATCAGATCAATTTTTCCGTGTCTTGTCTCTTCCTCTAAATTTCTTCATCCTTCCATCTCTTTGGCACGTCTTGCGAGTAAACTACGATGGGAAGACACTGTTTCAAGTTCCAGTAAGGGTTATTTCCATATGGTATTTCTGGGTATTTTAGAAAGCAAGTTCTTAGGGATGCAATGATTTAAGTAAAAACCATCAAGACTACAACAATGTATTCAGATACTCTGGCAGTTGTGAATAATCCAATAGAATGATTCAATAGTCGTGGAGGTCATAATTTAATATTAAATGTGATTATTCAATCACTTTATACAAGAGATTTTATTATCTCGGTTCTTTTTTTCCTGCTGTAAAGACAAGAAACGCCAAAGTCAAGGTTAAAGTTAAGAAATCTGACAAATAGGTCATAAAGCAAGCTGACTTAGTCCGAGTAAGGCACGGGAATCTGTTAAAAGTGGAGCCACCCCCCCCCCCCCCGCCCCCACACTCACTCCACTTCCCCTATTTTGTACATATCAAATTATTGGTTTTGGATTAGAATGCTTTACTTACAAACTGCAGACCGTGGTAACATCACCCAATTGAATATTAGTCTAATTTGCGAATAATAAGTTTCTAAATGGCCGTTCCAAACGGACTTGAAATCATAAATAGTCTGTTGCAAACTTATAATCTCTCTCTCTCTCTCTCTCTCTCTCTCTCTCTCTCTCTCTCTCTCTCTCTCTCTCTCTCTCTCGATGTTTGTAGCTTAAGCGTCAACTCACTTTCCTCACAAGTGAAGAGATCTGAATTCGAATTTATGGCGAAGAGAGAACTCAGCATTCTTACTTGACCTAATTAGTGAATTATGTAGCTGTGGGTCAAACGTTACTTCATTAAAATCTGAAAATCACTTGATTCCATAATGCTAACATTGCGACCAACTGTATAAAGGGAATCATTTAGGTTGGCAACACTTGGGTACTCCTCTCCCCTGCCGGGAGTGGAGCCTTGCGTGATGTCAGTCAGTTGATCTCTCATTTGATTTGCATTGAATTTTCCTACTTCTCTGCTGATTCCAGGTAAACCTCTTATCATTTGTAATCCTGATCAGCCACGTGCAGCTTTAGAACGGAAAAATATATACACCAATATTCAGAAATTTGTGGAAAATGAATTGTTTGGCCGGAAAGGAATATTTTGTTGAATGCTGGAAACTGAAGCTCTTGTATAAAGGATTGTATTTTGTTCGATAAAACAATTTAAACTTTATCTCCCTCCTCCTCCTCCTCCCCCTCCTCCTCCTCCTCCTCGTGATCATCATCATTATCGTTTTTTTTTTTTCAAATCAGAAGTCTGCTAGCTTCTAGTTAATTAAGTTCTGCATTTTCTGCCACAAATGACGTCATCCATCCACTTTTCGACAATCTAATACTAAGTATATTCTATTGCGATTCTAATAGGATATTTGGATCTAGTTTGGTGTGTATATATATTAATATATATATATATATATATATATATATATATATATATATATATATATATATATATATATATATATATATATATATATATAGACTATGTATTGTGACGGGCCAAGAGTAGGTTGTGAGTCAAAGGCGAGATGAATGCAACTGAGTAACTTTATTATAGACGCATCGAGTGTATATGCACACTAGGTCCCGGTAAGAAGGTCACAAATTTTAAACATGCTATTCTTTGTCAAAATGGCAACCGGTTCTGGTAACAGTTAACAATGAAGTAGGCAGACAGGTTAATACCAGTTGCTGTCAGTGCAAGGGGAGAGTGAACATACAAAGGATAATATATACAAAGAAAAGAAATGTCGTTACTACAGTATGTACGATCGTGTGACACACTGGTGTTACAGTATATAATGTACATTAATATAATTCTAATTTTATGAAAAGAGCCAAAAGAGTGTTGGATTTCAGCCTTCTATAGGTCATTGCGTTTCATTGATTTTTTCCCCAATCTATTAACCATCTGTTTCTTTGGGGATTATTCTAAGTGTGAAAGGTTTTATAATGTTGTTCAACGCGAAGGCGAGAAATGAAAGAGCGTGTATTGTAAAAAGTCCTTGGTAATGGAGTCCCTTTGGATTTCGAAAATGCAGTTACTGAGTCAAATTATCCAATATTATAACCTATTTTATGATCTCTTGTATTGTTTGTTTTTTTTTTTTTTTAGTTTGTCAAATGAAAATCCACGTCCTTATAAACTAACTGTTAATTTGAGTTACATCAGCGGAAATTAACAAATGGAGTTAAATGTTTCAAAATTATTTGACGAGGCGGGGCAAGGGGGGGGGGGATGAATTGGGTGCTCGTGATAAGGACAGGTAATCACAATGTGTGAGTGTGTGATGGTATATATACACACATTTGTGTGTGTATATTTGTTTAAAGATTATTTCACCCATTGCAACTTTTTCTCCTCTGGTGCGAAAGCTTACCAGTAAAAGAATTCAACCTTCTGATTTCTCAACTAACCCTACGACATAGATCACAAGCAAAGCAGGTGCTGGTACCCATTTACAGAGTGTTAGACTTGTGAGCGTTAGCCGGGTATCGAACACGGGCACATAAATCCTCAACGCGGTACTGAACCGTTCGAAAGAAGTTTATTCAATGTTATTTACTTGAGCTTCTTATCTCTTTGCATTTGGTCTCATATGTTTATTATAATTGGATCACACAGTGTTCTATGTCGATTTTTCAATGATTATGAGGATGAAAGTGATAATAAAAGTATATGATAATAATAATAATAATAATAATAATAATAATAATAATAATAATAATAATAATAATAATAATAATAATATCTTGAGGGGCACTCAGTAGAGTGTAGACCTCCTCCGTGACAGCTTATTTTTCGACCATTTGCCCGACCTTAACCTTTGACATTAACCTGTATTATTTGACGTGATTTTCATACACTCAAATATGAATCAAGTTTGAAGTCTCTGTGTGACAAGGATGTCCAGACTTATGGCTGATTATGTGAATTGGACCGTGACTTTGACATTCCAAAATGTTATAATTTCCAGTTTTTTACATAACAGTTAATCCCTGCAAGTTTCATCACTCTACGATTAAAATTGTAACCAGGAACCTGTTCACAAACAAACACACAAACAGGGAGTAAAACATAACCTCCTTCCAACTTCGTTGGCGAAGGAAATAACAACAACGAAACAACAACAACAACAACAATCATAATAATAATAATAATAATAATAATAATGATAACAACAACAATAAT
Organism: Palaemon carinicauda; assembly: GCF_036898095.1. NCBI lineage: Eukaryota > Metazoa > Arthropoda > Malacostraca > Decapoda > Palaemonidae > Palaemon > Palaemon carinicauda. The sequence goes on from NC_090757.1 coordinate 27,859,273, forward strand.
AATAATAATAATAATAATAATAACAACAACAATAATAATAATAATAATAATAATAATAATAATAATAATAATAATCCAAACAGACGTCGACCAAAGTATTGCCAAAGAGTGACAGTGGCCTTTGAGGTTGGAAATTGAAGTCAAAATTCATTCCTTTCAACGTCGTCTTTTTTTGGTAATTGGTTTCATTGCGAAAGTTTTTCCCTTGAATGGGGTTTCAAATCACATTATGAATCCACTTTAGGAGCAAAAGGTCCTCCACGTGTCTCTCTTTCTGAAGCTAAAAAATAGAGATGAATCGAGCAGTTTTTGTGGCTGATTTATTACTTTCGGAAATTGGCTTTTACTTTTTATGGATTCGTATTGATGCAACTAGGATATATGTATATATATATATATATATATATATATATATATATATATATATATATATATATATATATATATATATATATATATATATATATATATATATATATATATATATATATATATATATATATATATGTGTCGTCATCTTCATCATCATCATCATCATCATCATCATCATCATCATCTCTCTCTCTCTCTCTCTCTCTCTCTCTCTCTCTCTCTCTCTCTCTCTCTCTCTCTCTCTCTCTATATATATATATATATATATATATATATATATATATATATATATATATATATATATATATATATATATATATATCAGTATCATCATCATCATCATCATCATCATCTCCTCCTACTGCTATAGACGCAAGGGGCCTTGGTTAGATTTCACTAGTCGTCTCTGTCTTGAGCTTTTAAATCAATACTTCTCAACTCATTATCTCCTACTTCACACTTCGTAGTCCTCAGCCATGTAGGCCTGGGCCATCCAAATCTGCTACTGCCTTGTGGAGCCCAGCTGAACGTTGTGCGAACTAATCTCTCTCGGGGAGTGTGAGGAGAATGCCCAAACCATCTCCATCCACCCCTCACCATGGTCTCGTCCACATATGGAACTCGAGTAATCTCCCTTATAGTTTCATTTCTAATCCTAAACTGCGATTTAACTCCCAATATTCGTATGATGGCTTTGTTCTTAAATCCACAAAATCTGTTGGATATTGTTTCATTGTCATACCACGACTTATGTTCATACAGTAACACCGATCTCACTAAACTGATATATAGCTTGATTTTTTAATGTAATTTCAGGAGATATGATTTCCAAATTTTACTTAACCTAGCCATTGTCTGATTTACTTTTTTCAATCTTTATTTAACCTCAAATTCTAAAGTCCTGTATTAGAGATCATAGTTTCTAAATATTTAAATGATTCCACCTCATTAATCCTTTCTCCTTCTAGTAATATTTCATCTTCCATTGCATATTCTGTTCTCATCTCTGTCTGTCTTCTATTTATCTTGAGCCCAACCTCATTTGATATTTGATGTATTCTGATAAGCAAGCACTGCAAATCCTGTGGTGTTTTGGTAATAAGGACACCATCATCAGCATACTTTAGGTCAGCTAATTTCCTGTTATAAATCCAGCCCAATTCTTCTCCACCATCCGCCACTGTTCTATGCATTAAAAAAATCCATGGGGAGAATAAACAACATAGGTGACGATGCATTCCCTTGCAGTACTCAACTGTTCACTGGAAATTCACCCGTTAGGACCCCACTAACTTTGCCCTTGCTATGCTCATGAGCAGACTTAATCAAATTTACATATTTAAGAGGAATTCCATAATAATGCAGGACTCCTCAAAATTGGCTGGTGTACACTATCAAAGGCTTTTTCCTAGTTAACAAATGCAATCAAAAGTGGATTTCTATATTCATTACATTGCTGTACGATATGTCTTTAAAATGAAAATTTTGTCATTGGAACTTCTACCTTTTCTATATCCTGCTTGTTCATCTCTCAGCTTTCCATCAACCTTTCTTTCTAGTCTCTTCAATATGAGCATACTATATATTTTCATGACAACTGGCGTAAATGTGATGCCTCACTAGTTTTGCAGTCAGTCAGCCCCCCCCCCTTTTTTTTTTTTTGTCATTTTCACCAATACTCCTAGCTCCCATTCATCAGGTTTTGCCTCTTCTTGCCACATTCTACAAAATAGTCTTGTATATATTCAGGGAGTTACTTCATTTTCGAGTAATATCATCTCTGCAGTTATTCCATCGTATCCCGGAGCTTTCTATCTCTTTAGTGTTTTGAGGATAGCCTCAACTTCAAACAAACTGAATTCATTCATGGGCACATCAAGGTCTTCATCAGGATCAGGTATATCAATTAGATTATTCCCTTTATATCTCCTATTCATGACTTCACTAAAGTGTTCCAACTAACGTTGCCTTTCTTCATCTTCTCTTGTTATAACAGACCTATCTCTCTTTTTTATGGTTATATGCTTCTTCTTTCCCCCAGTAGAGATTTCATTAATAATTCTATTAGCAATTCTTGCACCATATCCACATCCTGAATTCATAGCCTTGTCAGCTGCATCTGCTTTACTGTGTAAATACTCTTTCCAGTCATCCCTGGCTTTTCTTTTGACCTCACTGTCTGTACTGGAATACTCATCATGCTGTACCTTGTAATTTTCATTTCTTCCTCAAAAACTTTCAATAATCAATTTTTATCCATGTCTCTTTTTTTCATAGTATCTCAAGTATCATTTGACATCCATTTGATGTCATTGGTTTTCTCCACATACACACACATACATTATATATATATATATATATATATATATATATATATATATATATATATATATATATATATATATATATATATATATATATATATATATATATATATATATATATATATATATACACATACATATATAACCATTGTTTCTGTGTATATTTATTGTCATCAGGTAAATCATCTAATGCTGATTGTGGTTGCGTGAACAATGTTTGTGACCAATCTTCGCAAAATTATATTTATATTTAAGTCACTAAACTGTATTTCATATTGAGACCACGTAGTTTTGCTTTATAATAGAATAATAATGAAAAAAAATAGGATAAACTTCAAAAAATAGGATGAGATTGTTGACCTGATGTCCGACAAGTATTGTTACCCATTTGAAATTCCTCCTAAGTTTTACCATTAAGTAAATATGTTACTTTTATGACTGAAAGAAAAGGTGCACATGTAAACAGAGAGAGAGAGAGAGAGAGAGAGAGAGAGAGAGAGAGAGAGAGAGAGAGAGAGAGAGAGAGAGAGAGAGAGAGAGAGAGCTAATGCTTCACCTAATTAGAATATGGAACTAAGGCCATGTAATGATAAGTGAAGGACACCTAATTAGAATAGGATTGTCCGGATGAGACGGATGACTCTGAAGCCGCAGGTTGTGCGTCTCTGAAGTTTCGGGCGATCTACGGTCGATAAATCCCGGTTGATTGGGCCTAATCCAAAGGGCGCTTCGATCCCGAAGGTCGGATCAAAACGCAATCCTTTCCTCATTTGTTGCATTCACTTTGCAAGTTGATTGGTTGCCACGTGGAGCTAAGAAATGGTATTAAAAGCAGCCTGTTCAGCTTATTGAACTTTTGGTTACATTGAAAATATTAACATTGAATGAAGGTTATTGTTAAATAATTTTCACATGCTATTTATGGCTAATTTTTTCAGTCTGATCTATTCGGAGATGAAATTTAACCTAAACTTTCCAACTGCGATTCAGAATTGGCCCAATTTTATTTTCTTTTTTTTTAGAAATCATAAAAATAGATTCTCTCTCTCTCTCTCTCTCTCTCTCTCTCTCTCTCTCTCTCTCTCTCTCTCTCTCTCTCTCTCTCTCTCTCTCATCAAAAGGATGTGCTGTAAATCGTCGATACATTTGGAAATATTAATCTCTTGTATTTTACATCTATTTTTACTGAAAAGGAAACTCATCTGTCGAGTAATCGCAGACCGGAATAGGTATTCTCTCCGTATTTTTTTTCTTAATATTTTAGATATCAATAGCAACTATATTTAAAGAAAAAGGCTCAGAATTGTGTAAAATATGATCTAAAATCATGAAAAGACATTCACATCAGTTTTTGATTGATATGAATAACAGTTCTGATAAAAGTATCAACCTAATTTAATTTTGAACAGTTTCGAATAAAATTTAGTTTCGCTATTATTTTCATCTTTTATTTATTCCTTGATGTTTATGCAATCTGCGTTATCGTAATTACACACTTTATATATTCATTATTTCAAAACGATACTCCGAATCTTTAATTATTTATAATTTGTCCAGATAGCTTTTCTAATTTAGGAGTTAATGAGATGAGAGAATCTAATAAGCCAAAGTAATCGAGTTAAATGACCCCTTTCTAATTAGGAGTTTGGTGATTTAATTTTCAATTAGTACCGTATATGCAGGTGTTATTTTAAGATAGGTTTCAATGTAACAGATGAACTTTTGATTAAACAAGATTTTTGTTATGAAGATGATATTGGTACTTTTAATTGTTAAAGCCAGTAATAAACTTGAAACGGAGTTGGATGATAATTGTTTTTGGCTGTCTATTGAGTGGGAAGAGAGACAAAATCGAATTCAGTACCTGGTACTTTGGTAGACATTCAACATCCAATTCATCAAGATATAGCTTATAATTTTCCTTGTTTCCTGCTTACTGTTGAAGTACCTATCGTTACGTGATAATATCGATGGTATATTATTTGATGTGGAGTTGAACTGATTTCGGACTGTGACTCGCAGACTGTATGCTTTGAGGCCGAGACTCTCTCATAGCTCAATAGTTCTAATTAGTGAACACAACTGCATCGTCCTTGTGATCATAGGTTGGGGGTTAGAGGGAGTGGGTCACAGATGGGTATTACCTTGTCCATATTTTTTCTGGCTGGTTATATGTATACGTGTTCGGTTTCTGGAACATTATTCACCTGCTTAGTTACCTGTCATTCACTTCTGTCCCCCATATTTGACCTTTGAACTTGGTGTTGAGAGTGGTGCCTTTATTTATTCAAAATTGGATGCAAGAGATTCTATTGTACTTGAAGCAAAATCAACAAAGCATGCATGAATAGATCAGAGGCCCAATAAAAGCAATATGTCCCCTACACCATCATCATTCTAAGCCATCATGTCCAACACTATGAAAACTCTCCGAAACGTGATGCACCGAAGAACTGTCCAAAGACCCTCAACCTTAGGTAACCTCTCCAGAACACCCTACACCTTATGAACACTCCTCAGAATATCTATCTAAATTGTGCTTCATCCCCCTTCTGAAAATTCTTCAAAATATGCTGCACCTTCAGTAAACACTAAAACATTCTTTGTCTTCTAAAAAAAACTCTCCTGTTTAATTTTCAGTTTCCCAGAGCTATCCAGAACACCATCCACATTATGGAAAGTTTCCAGAACCCCATTTAACTTCTAAAATTTCACCAGAACATATTTCAACTCCTGGATACTTTCTGGGTACTTGATAGAACACCTTCCAACTTCTAGATGTTCTCTAGAACACCTTTCAATTTCTGAAAACTCCCCAAAACTTATTTAAATTTCTGAAAACTCCACAACACAAACTCTCAAGAACACCCTCCACCTTGTGAAAATTTTCTAAACGACCTTCAAAGTTATAAAAACTCTCCATTCACCTTTCATCTTTTGAAAACTCTCCCAAACACTCCAACTTCTCAAACCTCTGTAATACACATTCAAACATCCGAAAACTCTCTTTAAAAACTCCCAACTTCTATAAACTATTCAGAATATCTTTAAAATTATAAAAATATTGCCGAACTTCCTCCACCTTTTGTAAACTATCTAGAACACCTGGTAAATTCTGAAAACATTCCAGAACACTTTCCAAACTCCGACAACTCTCCAGTATGCCCCCCACCTAAAAACTATTAAAAACACCCTCCCTTCCCTTGAAATCTCCTGAATATCGTTTACGTTTAGAAGTCTCTCCAGAATTCCTTCCTCCTGAATACTCTCCAGACCACCTAAATATCATACTTCGATACACTTTCCAGAACACACTTCACCCTCTAAATGCTTTTCAGAACACATAGCTCCTTTTGAAAACTTCAGAACACCTAGCATTTGAACGCACTTTAGTACCACCTCCATCGTAAGAACACTTTAAAATAACCTCTAACTTTAGAAAACTTCACATTTTGAACACTTTCCAGAACACAGTTCACCATCTGAACACACTCCAGAACATCATCTACCTATTGAAGTCTCTCCAGAACGTCCTCCAACATCTGATCACCCTCCAGCTGTAGAAAACTTTCCAGTTAACCTCCCCCTCCTCACGGTATAATACTCCAGAATATTATCCAGAATACCCTTCACCTTCTGAAACATTTCAGAATATTTTCCACGTTTTGAATACTGAAAGCTTCGAATATATTCTGTGATATACGCCATGTCAAGGCAGTGGAATCAATAAGGCACCTAACGAAGCCAATATTGGAGGATATACAAAGCCTCATTTGTTTGTTTTGTGTAATATGAAGTGAATATTCAGAGTCGAATATTGAGTAGAGTCTTCCTCTTCGTTGCATTGCATCTTGACATTTCAAGTTTTAGTTTGGTTGAAATGATTAGAAAGCCTTTATTTAACGATTTTTTCTGCTTATATTTTTCAATAAGCAATATACATAACATTCAATTCTCTCTGTTGTCATTACTTTTACGTTTAGTCTTTTACCATCTTTCACTTGGTAGCAGTTAGCAACTGGAGCGATTCAGGCCGGTAATGACACTCGCTTTGATTAGCTTTGATCTTTTTAATTGGCTACGAAATTAAAAGGTATATCGATTACATTCGGTGCCATGAAGGTGAAAGGAAATGGTAATGCAGGGGATGTTGGAAACTGAGCTTTTTCAGTTTTATTCTGTCTGTGTTTGTTTATAATAATAAAATATATTGTGAAGGGATGAGCTTAACAGGGTTTGCTAGATCATTGGTCCCCAGTTTGGGGTACATGTACCACCAGTGTTACATTATTACCCTTCGAGAGTTACATTGTATCTGAGATAATGGCCAGTATTGCGCAATACATGATGCAATTTTCATTGTGATTGATTGATATAATAATATCACAATAACATTTTAATTGTCTCTTTTTTTCAACTTTAATTTTAGGGTACACAGGACTCTCTGAAAGTGTCTTTAGCGATATTTTCCTGTAACTTAAACCATATGTGAAGACTTCTTGGGGTTTTATAACTTTAAAAATCGTCTATTTTGTGTATGATTAATATTTGTAGGCTTTCATAAAGAAAGATACATTTATTCAGTGATAGGGAGGTTTGATGTAGGAATTTTCATTAATAGTTGATCATGTTTGAGAGAGTAATTGATTGTGAAATATCTTTTCCAGTTTATTATTTGAGTAATGATCAATGTCCTTTCTTTCTGAGCAAAATTGCTTTGGAAATTACCAGCCCACCATCTTCAGTAGTATACCAGAAAGCTGATAGTTTATTTATTCACTGTCGTATTATTCATGTATAGGTATGGAAGAAAAATCTCAGTTTCTTATAACTATTAGTACTAATAAGTAATTTTACTGTGAGACGTTAGAAAATACAGAAGCATTTTTTTCTTGTGAAAATGTTAAGCCTCTTTCCACGAAAATAAAAACATTCTTAAAACAAATGAAGTTTTGTTGGCGCTATAAAAGATGCACGTTTCATAATTTTCTTAAGCTCTGCGAGAAACTAATCTCTGTTTAACGAGTTTTTTTTCTGTTTTTCTTATTTTTATTTGCTTGAAGGATAAAAACTCCTTCAGCCTTGATTTTGAATGTGCATCTTATTCGCCGCTGCGAATCCTGGACATGAATGAATAAACACGAATTCAGGGGGAGAAGATGGAATGATTTGATCTTTATACATTATTTTTATTTTCAAATTGAATCCTTTACCTAAATAAGGGTTGGCTTCAGCTATGAAATCAACACACTTGTTGCTGTCATATTCACAGTTCAACCTCCATTTCCATAAAAGATTGATAGCATTGTCACACATCATTAGTCACTTCTGACACGGACAAAGATGGGTCA
>NC_090757.1:27867819-27870319 GCF_036898095.1 Palaemon carinicauda
GATCAGGCAGTCAAAGCCGCTCTGCTGTCTGGATCAAGCAGGTGCCAGAGGTTTGCAACTCTGACGTCACTTGGCCCTCTCTGGTAGGTGACCTCCTTGTGGAAGGGTGTATGATATTAGACATTGAAAGATACCCTATTTCAACGTTCCCCACGTTTTTGCGTGGCTGTCTTTTGCTTCATGGGAGAATGCGGTTTGATTCCTGTTGAATGTTTAAGGTCGAATTTTGGCGGAGGATGGTCATTGCTTCAGCTACAGTCAGTCAGTTATAGTTGCTTTTCCTATGAATGATCTGGGTTTCATTAATCAGATCTTTCAAACAGTTTTTATCTACGTATTATTAGTAAGTGATTGACCCCCCTTCCCTTGGTTTCTGTGGGCTGGCATACACCTTTGGAGTTTCGTTGCAGTGTGCCTGGTCATGGCCATGAATATTTGTAGAGTATGTTCAATCAACGTTTTCATAGATCATCCGGTGGTGGTATTGTTCCTCTAAATCAGGGTCGCTACTAGGTTGGGTTGCAATAGATTCTTAAGTAGTATATGCTGGCAAGTGGCCTTCGGGGTAACATCTGGATTGATGAATTATTTGAAGCCATGATATTCATGAATTCTTTGAAGCCATGATATTCATCCTTATAGGCAGATCCAAAATAGAGGAAGTGGTGAACAATTAGGTTGTTCTCATAATCTTCTATCGTTGTGTGGTGGTGAAATTAATTGAATTTCTTCTTTATTGCTTATTCTATCTTGAGGTTGCACAACCGATCTGAGTTAGCAGTTGTATTCGGTTTAGTTCTTTCTAAGATGTCCTGTTTAATGCTTTCTTGACAAAGTATTAACTGCTGACTTTTTATGTTTTTGGGTCAATCACCTCTTGCATTCAGACATATTTTACATCGGTTGATTTCAATTTGGTATCCAGGAAAAGTAGGGTTTTCAAAGGACTATTTTCGTTTGTCAAGTTGAGCACGGACTTTTTCATTAATGCGCCACCTATTCTTTTTTGCAATCATCGTTTTCCGCCATGGTGAAGATATCATTTGTGTACCGTATGAACATTTTTGGCATTTTGTGTTCCCTGAAGGCCTGTTATATATGGTTACACCACTTACCTGTCGAAATGGTTCCCAAGATAGGAACAGGGCCTCCATAGTACTGGCTTTCATTATCTCCCTGAGGACATACCAGGTACTTGGTGGTAAAGGTCTTATTCAAAACCTTCGTTGTCTTGGTGGAAGATGAATTGATTTGGGAAGTGGTGAGCCTTAGGATTTTTTACAAGCATGTAAATCTTCCATTTTAATTTCTCCGGTTGGGTCCATCAGATGCTGGAACTTGGAAGAGTCTAGGGATGGTATCTCCTTTTTCAAGGTATTCTTTCTTTTCCATGGTTATGTGAACCATCGATTTGTTACCTTTCCGTAAGGTAATATCCGGGTTGGTTTACATTTCTTCGGCGGCTTCCACTATGTTCGCTTTGGAATACCCAGCTTCTCCTATGGATTCTTTGATGGCGGTCATGTTAGGTTTATTTTGCCTTCGTTCTATAGCTGAAGTAGGACTTTTGTCTCAATTCTTTAGAGTTCTATTACGACCTCTAAATGCAGTGATATTTGAGACCAAGGTTCGTGAGAAACCTTTGTTGGTTGGTTACTTCGATCCCCCCCAGATTTACGAAATCCTCTTGGCTCTGCTCACTTCCGATGGATCATCCGTATTGTATTAACAATTTGCTATTAATTTCGTGTAATTTATCAGCTCATGTTCCTTAAAGTCATGGGCCATCTGGTAGATTCTCGTTGGTTTTGTGGTGTAATAGTCTTCCCATAGTCTCTTTCTTCTTCTTTGATTTGTTGAACTCTAGCTATGGATGCTTTGGTTTGTTGCTGGAGTGTATTCTTTATCTCCGTCAAACGTCTAAATGTCCAGCCAATGTTTCAACTGTTCATTAGACACGGATTTTCTCTGATAATAATTCTCATTAAAGGCTGTTACATAAAGGGCGTCAACTTGTATCCTACGAGAATCGTGGTATTTACGCAGTTTCTTCATATTCACCGGGATGAACGTCTGGTGTAAGATAAGGTGATTTCCTGGTGTCATTTCAATCACAACAGCTGTTTTGTCCAATTACTACTGATTTACGTTAATTTTACAAATTGATAAATAAGGTTTCAGCTAAAATTACAGTAATAATTTAACAATGGCATTTTAAAACCTTCAATAAAAAGAAAACGATTTCAACTTTTCTAAGATCCTTTGAAAATTTAAAAACGGAAAATTACTGAAAATATAGACACCCACATACACGCACACATGCACATCTGCACTAATTTATGTCCTGTGCTTTAGGACTGATTTGTAGCCTTATTGTGATTTTCTTCTTTAAGTAGAATACTTTATATGCACAACGTACTGAGGGTGTCTCGACGTCCTTAGAGTTGCCAAATTTACTGAAATCGTGAAAATTTCCAGCAGAGGAATGTTCAATGATGCC
>NC_090757.1:27872819-27890319 GCF_036898095.1 Palaemon carinicauda
TGTTCAACAGAAAACCATTTCTTACATGTTTGAACTTCTGGAATTCGACTGATTCAACCTCCAGACTAATAGGATCATTTCACAATCTCATCATGATTAGAATAAAGCTTTTAAAATATCTTATATCATTGAGGCTCATGATGGAGAAATCAAGGCTGTTAGAATTAACTGCATACATCGTACACAATTATACAGTCTGGGAAGGTCCAGATGCAAAGGATGATTTGAATTGTAGTAAATCTAGTGCAACATTCATAGAAAAATAACTAAACGACGGTGCCATAGATTAACATCCAGATCAGGAATAAGGTATTAAAGAAACCACACGTTTTCGTCCAACAAATCTAGACGAGAATCAATAGCTGAATACCAGACAAAATCAAAACGAGGATCAATAGCTGAATACCAGACAAAATCAAAACGAGGATCAATAGCTGAATACCAGACAGAAGAACATTACTCAAAACATGGTAGAGTGAATGAATTAAAACATTTTATCGGTATAGATCGATCACTAAAAATCTTATCAGTATCTAATTATACCGATTTTTTTTTTGTTTTGGTGCAATTTGGGGATAAATCAAACGGATATATTAAAATTAATTTTCAATCAAAAAACACATCTGGAAGTTTTTAAGGAGTTGTATTCAGTTACAGACATTTTTAATGCAAAGAACTGTAGGTTGAGGAGCAAATTTCCTTCACTACTTAGAATAATACTTTGCGTTTTATTAGGGGCCAACTTCATCCCCCATTATTTGGGCCATGGACTAATCTTAGCTAGATCTCTACTATGGGATTTAGCAACCACGGTTCTGCATTCAGATGAAATTGATGCTGAGAGTAGCATCATATGGATATACACTAAGGGTGTTTTCATGGGTAAACCACATATGCATGTATAATTTGAAAGGTAATGAGCCGAGAACACTACCCATTCCTATAGGCCATAAGATGCCCATCAACAACTACTCTTTGCGAGTCCAAAATGAACCTCTCCTTGCTAACCTATGAAAAATACTAGACAACTTAGGAGCTAAGAAATCATCGATCTTATAAAAGACCAATATAGAAATACCATTTTGGTCTACGCTTCCATAAGCATCAAGGTCCAGTAAAAGAGTTTTAATTTCATGGTGAAGAAAAACTTAGTTTAGCTTCAGGAAAACAGGGATGAGGAAGATAGAGTTTCTCTTTCCTCTGGTTACTGTTAATCATCAGCCAAAAAGTGTTGGCTTTTTCTTTGGACAGTGATTTTACCCAAAGGAAGAACTTCTAAGTCTACACCAAAGAGTGTAGACTTCGCCTTCCTTATCTGTTGAAGCTTTAACTATCTGAGCAACAGCCCTTAGCTGAGTATAGTTATTCAAAGTCAAATCTGATCTAATACCTTGACAAGGAGGATAAGTTCCATGTTTTACCAAATATGTACATCTGCATTAAGCATTGAACCGTGATTTATACTTGATTCAGTATTTTAACATATGAAAAAGGAATAGTCTTGTCTTTTATGTTTCCCGGATTTTTATTTACGAGAACGAGTTCAATCTTTTCATGTAATTTTCACGAATTCAAATGTAAAAGACCTTTCTAAATGTCAGTCCAATCTTCTAAAGATTATATATATATATATATATATATATATATATATATATATATATATATATATATATATATATATATATATATATATACATATATATATATATATATATATATATATATATACATATATATATGTGTATGTATATATATATATATATATATATATATATATATATATATATATATATATATATATATATATATATATATATATATATATATAAGAGTATGACACACCCGGGACAGAGTGCAAACTGAACTAAGGCATGAGCAGACGTCCCAACTGTGAAGGACCAACACAGTATACTCTGTCCAAACAGTTGCCAGACCTGTGATCAGCCAAAGTTGTGATTTTTACACAACCTGATTCAGAGGCAAAGTCCAAAGCACATGAGTCATAGCGATCAGTGGTAAGCATTGAGATCACCTACAGCCACAAATGAGGCTTTTCTATTAGAGTTGTAAGGAAACAGTCGAGGATCGAGTCGTCTGAGTCTGTATTTCGATAAATGTAAAATAAATGATAAATCATTGGGGCGTTAGTGTGTGTGTGTATATATATATATATGTATATATATATATATATATATATATATATATATATATATATATATATATATATATATATGTATATATATATATATATATATATGTATATATATATATATGTATATATATATATATATATATATATATGTATATATATATATATATATATATATATGTATATATATATATATATATATATATATATATATATATATATATATATATATATATATATGTATATATGTATATGTATATATGTATGTATATATATATATATATATATATATATATATATATATATATATATATATATATATATATATATATATATATATATAAAGTTAACTGTCAGCTTAATTTTAGGCTTTGAAGCATATGTTTTAATCTGGGTGCGGTCAGAAGTAGTTATCATTAAGTGAATTTCCCCTTGCGACTGTAATCCTTAGGTAAAGTTAATTCAGCATTAAACGCTATTTGGGGCAAAAGGTTTGAATGTGTAAAAGACACGAGTATAAGTGAGAAAGAGCCAAGGGTTTCAAGCTAAATCAATTATCATGGTGAACTGTTGATTTCGATTTTAAGTAACAAACGGATTTAGGCTGGTGTGTGTATATACTGTATATATATATACAATTTATATATTTTATATATATATATATATATGTGTATATATATATATATGTGTATATATATATTTTATATATATATTTATATATAAATATTTATATATATATATATATTTATAGATACTGTATATATATATATATATATATATATATATATATATATATATATATATATATATATATATATATATATATATATATATATATATATATATATATATTAATATATATATATATATATATATATATATATATATATATATATATATATATATATATATATATATATATCGTTACTAGTCCACATAAATAAAGGCCTCAGGCATATTTTTCCACTCGAGTCTGTTCATGGTCTTCTTTGCCAGTCCACGCCAGCAAACTTTTATAGTTTGCCAATCAATTCTCTTCCTTCCCCTGTTTCTTTAGCAATCTCTAGGGACTAATTCTGTTATTCTTAATGTCCATCTATCATCTGTCAGTCATATATATTATTATTATTATTATTATTATTATTATTATTATTATTATTATTATTATTATTAGCAAAGCTTCAACCCTAGTTGGAAAAGCAAGATGCTATAAGCCCAAGGACTCCAATAGGGAAAAATAGCACAGTGAGGAAAGGAAATAAGGAAATTAATAAATGATGAGAACAAATTAACAATAAATGATTCTAAAAACAGTAACACACACACACACACATATATATATATATGTATATATATATATACATATATATATATATATATATATATATATATATATATATATATATATATATATATATATATGTATGTATATATTAGTGAAAATTCACTGTGACGTGCTTTTGCAACAGTGCCTATAGTGTTCTTGTGGTGTATTTTAGTTTTTGGCTTTTCATTCTTTTATATCCCTTCTGACGTAGAGAATCGAACTTCAGTTACCAAATAGGTCAACCATTAAAAATAAAGGAAAGCTGTCGAAGGAATGCTGCTTCTCCTTGTGAGATATGGACGATTGGTAGATGGAATATATCCTGCCCTCCTTTGATCGCCTCACCGTAGAATCCTTAATGAGGCACCAGCACTCCTCAACCTGGAACGCTCAGTGACGATATCCTTTGATGGAGTCCTTTGATCGTCAAGGTGAAAGTACGCTGTTGCATCGACTAGACCAAATACACAGAAAGTAACTTTTTATTTGGTGGGTCTGATTTTTTATCAATGCGATTTGGATTCGCATCTTTGAAGATAACAGAAATATAAACCGACGGAAACCACATAGAACTTGGAAAAACCAGATTCCAATATTGAAACAAACCACATTGCCCTTCTTCTATTAGCGTAACTTTTTTCCCGTTCGTATGGGGAAACACGGTTGCCTTCTTTTGAAGGATTTTCAAAGTTTGCAAACAAAGTACATTGACTTTGAGAAGGTCTTAAACCAATGTTTGTAAACAAATCAACATTGGCCTTGTGAAGGTTAGAAGCCAGTGTTTGTAAACAAACCACATTGACTTTGAGAAGGTCGGAAACCAATGCTTGTAAACAAATCACATTGGCCTTGTGAAGGTTAGAAGCCAGTGTTTGTAAAAAAAACACATTGGCTTTGAAAAGGTCAGAAACCATTATTTGTGAACGAAATACATTGACTTTGAGAAGGTCAGAAACCAATGTTTGTAAACAAATCACATTGGCCTTGTGAAGGTCAGAAGCCAGTGTTTGTAAACAAACCACATTGACTTTGAGAAGGTCAGAAACCAATGTTTGTAAACAAACCACATTGACTTTGAGAAGGTCAGAAACCAATGTTTGTAAACAAATCACATTGGCCTTGTGAAGGTTAGAAGCCAGTGTTTGTAAACAAACCACATTGACTTTGAGAAGGTCAGAAACCAATGTTTGTAAACAAACCACATTGGCCTTGTGAAGGTCAGAAGCCAGTGTTTGTAAACAAACCACATTGACTTTGAGAAGGTCAGAAACCAATGTTTGTAAACAAACCACATTGACTTTGAGAAGGTCAGAAACCAATTTTTGTAAACAAACCACATTGGCCTTGTGAAGGTCAGAAGCCAGTGTTTGTAAACAAACCACATTGACTTTGAGAAGGTCAGAAACCAATTTTTGTAAACAAACCACATTGACTTTGAGAAGGTCAGAAACCAATGTTTGTAAACAAACCACATTGACTTTGAGAAGGTCAGAAACCAATGTTTGAAATAGTTCAGTCATATACTAATTATGAAACGAGACTTCTGTCAATCTGTTCAACAGAAAACCATTTCTTACATGTTTGAACTTCTGGAATTCGACTGATTCAACCTCCAGACTAATAGGATCATTTCACAATCTCATCATGATTAGAATAAAGCTTTTAAAATATCTTATATCATTGAGGCTCATGATGGAGCAATCAAGGCTGTTAGAATTAACTGCATACATCGTACACAATTATACAGTCTGAGAAGGTCCAGATGCAAAGGATGATTTGAATTGTAGTAAATCTAGTGCAACATTCATAGAAAAATAACTAAACGACGGTGCCATAGATTAACATCCAGATCAGGAATAAGGAATTAAAGAAACCACACGTTTTCGTCCAACAAATCTAGACGAGAATCAATAGCTGAATACCAGACAAAATCAAAACGAGGATCAATAGCTGAATACCAGACAGAAGAACATTACTCAAAACATGGTAGAGTGAATGAATTAAAACATTTTATCGGTATAGATCGATCACTAAAAATCTTATCAGTATCTAATTATACCGATTTTTTTTTGTTTTGGTGCAATTTGGGGATAAATCAAACGGATATATTAAAATTAATTTTCAATCAAAAAACACATCTGGAAGTTTTTAAGGAGTTGTATTCAGTTACAGACATTTTTAATGCAAAGAACTGTAGGTTGAGGAGCAAATTTCCTTCACTACTTAGAATAATACTTTGCGTTTTATTAGGGGCCAACTTTATCCCCCATTATTTGGGCCATGGACTAATCTTAGCTAGATCTCTACTATGGGATTTAGCAACCACGGTTCTGCATTCAGATGAAATTGATGCTGAGAGTAGCATCATATGGATATACACTAAGGGTGTTTTCATGGGTAAACCACATATGCATGTATAATTTGAAAGGTAATGAGCCGAGAACACTACCCATTCCTATAGGCCATAAGATGCCCATCAACAACTACTCTTTGCGAGTCCAAAATGAACCTCTCCTTGCTAACCTATGAAAAATACTAGACAACTTAGGAGCTAAGAAATCATCGATTTTATAAAAGACCAATATAGAAATACCATTTTGGTCTACGCTTCCATAAGCATCAAGGTCCAGTAAAAGAGTTTTAATTTCATGGTGAAGAAAAACTTAGTTTAGCTTCAGGAAAACAGGGATGAGGAAGATAGAGTTTCTCTTTCCTCTGGTTACTGTTAATCATCAGCCAAAAAGTGTTGGCTTTTTCTTTGGACAGTGATTTTACCCAAAGGAAGAACTTCTAAGTCTACACCAAAGAGTGTAGACTTCGCCTTCCTTATCTGTTGAAGCTTTAACTATCTGAGCAACAGCCCTTAGCTGAGTATAGTTATTCAAAGTCAAATCTGATCTAATACCTTGACAAGGAGGATAAGTTCCATGTTTTACCAAATATGTACATCTGCATTAAGCATTGAACCGTGATTTATACTTGATTCAGTATTTTAACATATGAAAAAGGAATATTCTTGTCTTTTATGTTTCCCGGATTTTTATTTACGAGAACGAGTTCAATCTTTTCATGTAATTTTCACGAATTCAAATGTAAAAGACCTTTCTAAATGTCAGCCCAATCTTCTAAAGATTATATATATATATATATATATATATATATATATATATATATATATATATATATATATATATATATATATATATATACATATATATATATGTGTATGTATATATATATATATATATATATATATATATATATATATATATATATATATATATATATATATATATATATATATATAAGAGTATGACACACCCGGGACAGAGTGCAAACTGAACTAAGGCATGAGCAGACGTCCCAACTGTGAAGGACCAACACAGTATACTCTGTCCAAACAGTTGCCAGACCTGTGATCAGCCAAAGTTGTGATTTTTACACAACCTGATTCAGAGGCAAAGTCCAAAGCACATGAGTCATAGCGATCAGTGGTAAGCATTGAGATCACCTACAGCCACAAATGAGGCTTTTCTATTAGAGTTGTAAGGAAACAGTCGAGGATCGAGTCGTCTGAGTCTGTATTTCGATAAATGTAAAATAAATGATAAATCATTGGGGCGTTAGTGTGTGTGTGTATATATATATATATGTATATATATATATATATATATATATATATATATATATATATATATATATGTATATATATATATATATATATATATGTATATATATATATATATATATATATATATATATGTATATATATATATATATATATATATATATATATATATATATATATATATATATGTATATATGTATATGTATATATGTATGTATATATATATATATATATATATATATATATATATATATATATATATATATATATATATATATATATATATATATAAAGTTAACTGTCAGCTTAATTTTAGGCTTTGAAGCATATGTTTTAATCTGGGTGCGGTCAGAAGTAGTTATCATTAAGTGAATTTCCCCTTGCGACTGTAATCCTTAGGTAAAGTTAATTCAGCATTAAACGCTATTTGGGGCAAAAGGTTTGAATGTGTAAAAGACACGAGTATAAGTGAGAAAGAGCCAAGGGTTTCAAGCTAAATCAATTATCATGGTGAACTGTTGATTTCGATTTTAAGTAACAAACGGATTTAGGCTGGTGTGTGTATATACTGTATATATATATACAATTTATATATTTTATATATATATATATGTGTATATATATATATATGTGTATATATATATTTTATATATATATTTATATATAAATATTTATATATATATATATATATATATTTATAGATACTGTATATATATATATATATATATATATATATATATATATATATATATATATATATATATATATATATATATATATATATATTATATATATATATATATATATATATATATATATATATATATATATATATATATATATATATATATATATATATATCGTTACTAGTCCACATAAATAAAGGCCTCAGGCATATTTTTCCACTCGAGTCTGTTCATGGTCTTCTTTGCCAGTCCACGCCAGCAAACTTTTATAGTTTGCCAATCAATTCTCTTCCTTCCCCTGTTTCTTTAGCAATCTCTAGGGACTAATTCTGTTATTCTTAATGTCCATCTATTATCTGTCAGTCATATATATTATTATTATTATTATTATTATTATTATTATTATTATTATTATTATTATTATTATTATTATTAGCAAAGCTTCAACCCTAGTTGGAAAAGCAAGATGCTATAAGCCCAAGGACTCCAATAGGGAAAAATAGCACAGTGAGGAAAGGAAATAAGGAAATTAATAAATGATGAGAACAAATTAACAATAAATGATTCTAAAAACAGTAACACACACACACACACATATATATATATGTATATATATATATATACATATATATATATATATATATATATATATATATATATATATATATATATGTATGTATATATTAGTGAAAATTCACTGTGACGTGCTTTTGCAACAGTGCCTATAGTGTTCTTGTGGTGTATTTTAGTTTTTGGCTTTTCATTCTTTTATATCCCTTCTGACGTAGAGAATCGAACTTCAGTTACCAAATAGGTCAACCATTAAAAATAAAGGAAAGCTGTCGAAGGAATGCTGCTTCTCCTTGTGAGATATGGACGATTGGTAGATGGAATATATCCTGCCCTCCTTTGATCGCCTCACCGTAGAATCCTTAATGAGGCACCAGCACTCCTCAACCTGGAACGCTCAGTGACGATATCCTTTGATGGAGTCCTTTGATCGTCAAGGTGAAAGTACGCTGTTGCATCGACTAGACCAAATACACAGAAAGTAACTTTTTATTTGGTGGGTCTGATTTTTTATCAATGCGATTTGGATTCGCATCTTTGAAGATAACAGAAATATAAACCGACGGAAACCACATAGAACTTGGAAAAACCAGATTCCAATATTGAAACAAACCACATTGCCCTTCTTCTATTAGCGTAACTTTTTTTCCCGTTCGTATGGGGAAACACGGTTGCCTTCTTTTGAAGGATTTTCAAAGTTTGCAAACAAAGTACATTGACTTTGAGAAGGTCTTAAACCAATGTTTGTAAACAAATCAACATTGGCCTTGTGAAGGTTAGAAGCCAGTGTTTGTAAACAAACCACATTGACTTTGAGAAGGTCGGAAACCAATGCTTGTAAACAAATCACATTGGCCTTGTGAAGGTTAGAAGCCAGTGTTTGTAAAAAAAAACACATTGGCTTTGAAAAGGTCAGAAACCATTATTTGTGAACGAAATACATTGACTTTGAGAAGGTCAGAAACCAATGTTTGTAAACAAATCACATTGGCCTTGTGAAGGTCAGAAGCCAGTGTTTGTAAACAAACCACATTGACTTTGAGAAGGTCAGAAACCAATGTTTGTAAACAAACCACATTGACTTTGAGAAGGTCAGAAACCAATGTTTGTAAACAAATCACATTGGCCTTGTGAAGGTTAGAAGCCAGTGTTTGTAAACAAACCACATTGACTTTGAGAAGGTCAGAAACCAATGTTTGTAAACAAACCACATTGGCCTTGTGAAGGTCAGAAGCCAGTGTTTGTAAACAAACCACATTGACTTTGAGAAGGTCAGAAACCAATGTTTGTAAACAAACCACATTGACTTTGAGAAGGTCAGAAACCAATTTTTGTAAACAAACCACATTGGCCTTGTGAAGGTCAGAAGCCAGTGTTTGTAAACAAACCACATTGACTTTGAGAAGGTCAGAAACCAATTTTTGTAAACAAACCACATTGACTTTGAGAAGGTCAGAAACCAATGTTTGTAAACAAACCACATTGACTTTGAGAAGGTCAGAAACCAATGTTTGAAATAGTTCAGTCATATACTAATTATGAAACGAGACTTCTGTCAATCTGTTCAACAGAAAACCATTTCTTACATGTTTGAACTTCTGGAATTCGACTGATTCAACCTCCAGACTAATAGGATCATTTCACAATCTCATCATGATTAGAATAAAGCTTTTAAAATATCTTATATCATTGAGGCTCATGATGGAGCAATCAAGGCTGTTAGAATTAACTGCATACATCGTACACAATTATACAGTCTGAGAAGGTCCAGATGCAAAGGATGATTTGAATTGTAGTAAATCTAGTGCAACATTCATAGAAAAATAACTAAACGACGGTGCCATAGATTAACATCCAGATCAGGAATAAGGAATTAAAGAAACCACACGTTTTCGTCCAACAAATCTAGACGAGAATCAATAGCTGAATACCAGACAAAATCAAAACGAGGATCAATAGCTGAATACCAGACAGAAGAACATTACTCAAAACATGGTAGAGTGAATGAATTAAAACATTTTATCGGTATAGATCGATCACTAAAAATCTTATCAGTATCTAATTATACCGATTTTTTTTTGTTTTGGTGCAATTTGGGGATAAATCAAACGGATATATTAAAATTAATTTTCAATCAAAAAACACATCTGGAAGTTTTTAAGGAGTTGTATTCAGTTACAGACATTTTTAATGCAAAGAACTGTAGGTTGAGGAGCAAATTTCCTTCACTACTTAGAATAATACTTTGCGTTTTATTAGGGGCCAACTTTATCCCCCATTATTTGGGCCATGGACTAATCTTAGCTAGATCTCTACTATGGGATTTAGCAACCACGGTTCTGCATTCAGATGAAATTGATGCTGAGAGTAGCATCATATGGATATACACTAAGGGTGTTTTCATGGGTAAACCACATATGCATGTATAATTTGAAAGGTAATGAGCCGAGAACACTACCCATTCCTATAGGCCATAAGATGCCCATCAACAACTACTCTTTGCGAGTCCAAAATGAACCTCTCCTTGCTAACCTATGAAAAATACTAGACAACTTAGGAGCTAAGAAATCATCGATTTTATAAAAGACCAATATAGAAATACCATTTTGGTCTACGCTTCCATAAGCATCAAGGTCCAGTAAAAGAGTTTTAATTTCATGGTGAAGAAAAACTTAGTTTAGCTTCAGGAAAACAGGGATGAGGAAGATAGAGTTTCTCTTTCCTCTGGTTACTGTTAATCATCAGCCAAAAAGTGTTGGCTTTTTCTTTGGACAGTGATTTTACACAAAGGAAGAACTTCTAAGTCTACACCAAAGAGTGTAGACTTCGCCTTCCTTATCTGTCGAAGCTTTAACTATCTGAGCAACAGCCCTTAGCTGAGTATAGTTATTGAAAGTCAAATCTGATCTAATACCTTGACAAGGAGGATAAGTTCCATGTTTTACCAAATATGTACATCTGCATTAAGCATTGAACCGTGATTTATACTTGATTCAGTATTTTAACATATGAAAAAGGAATATTCTTGTCTTTTATGTTTCCCGGATTTTTATTTACGAGAACGAGTTCAATCTTTTCATGTAATTTTCACGAATTCAAATGTAAAAGACCTTTCTAAATGTCAGCCCAATCTTCTAAAGATTATATATATATATATATATATATATATATATATATATATATATATATATATATATATATATATATATATATATACATATATATATATATGTGTATGTATATATATATATATATATATATATATATATATATATATATATATATATATATATATATATATATATATAAGAGTATGACACACCCGGGACAGAGTGCAAACTGAACTAAGGCATGAGCAGACGTCCCAACTGTGAAGGACCAACACAGTATACTCTGTCCAAACAGTTGCCAGACCTGTGATCAGCCAAAGTTGTGATTTTTACACAACCTGATTCAGAGGCAAAGTCCAAAGCACATGAGTCATAGCGATCAGTGGTAAGCATTGAGATCACCTACAGCCACAAATGAGGCTTTTCTATTAGAGTTGTAAGGAAACAGTCGAGGATCGAGTCGTCTGAGTCTGTATTTCGATAAATGTAAAATAAATGATAAATCATTGGGGTGTTAGTGTGTGTGTGTATATATATATATGTATATATATATATATATATATATATATATATATGTATATATATATATATATATATATATATATATATATGTATGTATATATATATATATATATATATATATATATATATATATATATATATATATATGTATATATATATATGTATGTATATATATATATATATATATATATATATATATATATATATATATATATATATAAAGTTAACTGTCAGCTTAATTTTAGGCTTTGAAGCATATGTTTTAATCTGGGTGCGGTCAGAAGTAGTTATCATTAAGTGAATTTCCCCTTGCGACTGTAATCCTTAGGTAAAGTTAATTCAGCATTAAACGCTATTTGGGGCAAAAGGTTTGAATGTGTAAAAGACACGAGTATAAGTGAGAAAGAGCCAAGGGTTTCAAGCTAAATCAATTATCATGGTGAACTGTTGATTTCGATTTTAAGTAACAAACGGATTTAGGCTGGTGTGTGTATATACTGTATATATATATATATACAATTTATATATTTTATATATATATATATGTGTATATATATATATTTTATATATATATTTATATATAAATATTTATATATATATATATATATATATATATATTTATAGATACTGTATATATATATATATATATATATATATATATATATATATATATATATATATATATATATATATATATATATTAATATATATATATATATATATATATATATATATATATATATATATCGTTACTAGTCCACATAAATAAAGGCCTCAGGCATATTTTTCCACTCGAGTCTGTTCATGGTCTTCTTTGCCAGTCCACGCCAGCAAACTTTTATAGTTTGCCAATCAATTCTCTTCCTTCCCCTGTTTCTTTAGCAATCTCTAGGGACTAATTCTGTTATTCTTAATGTCCATCTATTATCTGTCAGTCATATATATTATTATTATTATTATTATTATTATTATTATTATTATTATTATTATTATTATTATTATTATTATTATTATTAGCAAAGCTTCAACCCTAGTTGGAAAAGCAAGATGCTATAAGCCCAAGGACTCCAATAGGGAAAAATAGCACAGTGAGGAAAGGAAATAAGGAAATTAATAAATGATGAGAACAAATTAACAATAAATGATTCTAAAAACAGTAACACACACACACACACACATATATATATATATGTATATATATATATATACATATATATATATATATATATATATATATATATATATATATATATATGTATGTATATATTAGTGAAAATTCACTGTGACGTGCTTTTGCAACAGTGCCTATAGTGTTCTTGTGGTGTATTTTAGTTTTTGGCTTTTCATTCTTTTATATCCCTTCTGACGTAGAGAATCGAACTTCAGTTACCAAATAGGTCAACCATTAAAAATAAAGGAAAGCTGTCGAAGGAATGCTGCTTCTCCTTGTGAGATATGGACGATTGGTAGATGGAATATATCCTGCCCTCCTTTGATCGCCTCACCGTAGAATCCTTAATGAGGCACCAGCACTCCTCAACCTGGAACGCTCAGTGACGATATCCTTTGATGGAGTCCTTTGATCGTCAAGGTGAAAGTACGCTGTTGCATCGACTAGACCAAATACACAGAAAGTAACTTTTTATTTGGTGGGTCTGATTTTTTATCAATGCGATTTGGATTCGCATCTTTGAAGATAACAGAAATATAAACCGACGGAAACCACATAGAACTTGGAAAAACCAGATTCCAATATTGAAACAAACCACATTGCCCTTCTTCTATTAGCGTAACTTTTTTCCCGTTCGTATGGGGAAACACGGTTGCCTTCTTTTGAAGGATTTTCAAAGTTTGCAAACAAAGTACATTGACTTTGAGAAGGTCTTAAACCAATGTTTGTAAACAAATCAACATTGGCCTTGTGAAGGTTAGAAGCCAGTGTTTGTAAACAAACCACATTGACTTTGAGAAGGTCGGAAACCAATGCTTGTAAACAAATCACATTGGCCTTGTGAAGGTTAGAAGCCAGTGTTTGTAAAAAAAACACATTGGCTTTGAAAAGGTCAGAAACCATTATTTGTGAACGAAATACATTGACTTTGAGAAGGTCAGAAACCAATGTTTGTAAACAAATCACATTGGCCTTGTGAAGGTCAGAAGCCAGTGTTTGTAAACAAACCACATTGACTTTGAGAAGGTCAGAAACCAATGTTTGTAAACAAACCACATTGACTTTGAGAAGGTCAGAAACCAATGTTTGTAAACAAATCACATTGGCCTTGTGAAGGTTAGAAGCCAGTGTTTGTAAACAAACCACATTGACTTTGAGAAGGTCAGAAACCAATGTTTGTAAACAAACCACATTGGCCTTGTGAAGGTCAGAAGCCAGTGTTTGTAAACAAACCACATTGACTTTGAGAAGGTCAGAAACCAATGTTTGTAAACAAACCACATTGACTTTGAGAAGGTCAGAAACCAATTTTTGTAAACAAACCACATTGGCCTTGTGAAGGTCAGAAGCCAGTGTTTGTAAACAAACCACATTGACTTTGAGAAGGTCAGAAACCAATTTTTGTAAACAAACCACATTGACTTTGAGAAGGTCAGAAACCAATGTTTGTAAACAAACCACATTGACTTTGAGAAGGTCAGAAACCAATGTTTGTAAACAAACCACATTGACTTTGAGAAGGTCAGAAACCAATGTTTGTAAACAAATCACATTGGCCTTGTGAAGGTCAGAAGCCAGTGTTTGTAAACAAACCACATTGACTTTGAGAAGGTCAGAAACCAATGTTTGTAAACAAATCCCATTGGCCTTGTGAAGGTTAAAAGCCAGTGTTGTAAACAAATCACATTGGCTTTGAAAAGGTCAGAAACCAATGTTTGTAAACAAAACCCATTGACTTTGAGAAGATCAGAAACCAATGTTTGTAAACAAACCACATTGATATTGTGAAGGTCAGAAACCAGAGTTTTTAAACAAACCACATTGACTTTGAAAAGGCCAGAAACTAATGTTTATAAACAACCACTGACCTTGAAATGTCAGTTTGTGAAGAACCCACATTGACCTTATAAAGTTAGACTCCAATGTTTTTAAGCAATTTACATTGATCTTGACCTAGAGAGTGTCAAATTCCAATGTTTGTAAACAAACTCGACCCTTTTTTACATCAGCTGTAGCCTACCCACCTGTAGCCAGGCATTTAATTGATCGTCCATTGGCATTTTGATTAGTGTAAGCCGATTTTCCAAGTCCACTTTAACGGAATTATTTTGCCGGCCATTTAACCAAGTTATTTTAACCCCAAACCATTACTAAGAGAGAGAGAGAGAGAGAGAGAGAGAGAGAGAGAGAGAGAGAGAGAGAGAGAGAATCGTTAGTATATATATATATATATATATATATATATATATATATATATATATATATATATATATATATATATATATATATATATATATATATATATATATATATATACTTTCTCTTTAAGTTTTGCTATTCTATGTATGTATGCATTGCATATGACTGTTAATTTGGATTACTTTCACATGAATATGTTGCTCAGCCCAAATTTATGTGATTTGGATTAGCTCCACATGAATATGTAGTTTAGCCTGAATTATTGTTTTTTGTTTATCATAAGATGAATGATTTCAGAAAAACAATGGAAGCAACGAAACATTTTTATCAGGCTGAATTCCCGTACAATAAATCAAAATAGCTTGACGTTGTAAATCATAGGGCATTTGTTATTAAACTTGAAACATATGGGAGGAGGTGGGTATGTTCTTTGATTCATTATTTATTTTTTAAGTATTAGATTGCAAAATGGAGCTGTTGATGAACACCATAGTGACTAGGAATTTAATATCCAGTGCTCTGCCGGGTAGTGTAACTATTAATACCATATTTGCATGCTATGTGGTTAGACCTTGAAAACAAGCTTGTTGCATATGTAGATGATGCCACTCTCTTTGCATTAATTCCATCAACCTGTTGTTGCTGAATCTCATAGTAGAAACCTAGCTAAGATTGGTCCATGTCCAAAATCACGGGACATGAAATTGAACCCCAGCAATACTCGAAAGTATGATTGTAAGTGGCTCTTCAACATCTAGATCCTGGCATTGATAAGGTCTCTTTAATGATATACAAATCATTTAAGATTTATATGTGAGTTTAAGATTTCAAATTTATTTATGAGAAACACATTCGATCTCTTTCTTCAATTCCACAAATAATCGTCTTATTGAGAAAGTCTTTTGTTTATATGATGATCGATCTATCCTGAGAAAATGTTTTGATTCTTTTATTCTACCGTGTTTTGAGTATTGTTCTTCTGCCTGGTATTCAGATTTTGACTCTCGTCTTAATTTATTGGACGAAAACGTATGGTTTATGAAATACCTTATTCCTGATCTGAATATTAATCTCTGGCATGGTCATTTAGTTAGTTCTTTGTGCAATGTTGGAATATATTTTTTTTTAGAAATTCAAACCATCCTTGCCCTCCTCTATCATGATGGATAAGGCAATACTGTTAGAAGAAACTGCATACCTAGTTCTCAGTATATGTTGATACAGTATGAGATGTTCTGAATGTAAAGAATGCTTTGAATTTTGGAGAAATCTTATGCTACATTATATTCCAGAAGTTTTATTCCAACTGTGACCAGATTGTGTAATGATCTTCCTAATCAGACAGTGGAATCGATGGAACTTCAGAAGTTCAAACTTATTGCAAATGCTATTTTGCTGATTTAGGTTGACATAAGTCTCGTTTTATAATTTATATATAACTCATTTGTTTTAATGTTTTTACTGATCTTCATATGTTTTATAATTGTTTTTTTAGTTATTTCTCATATATAGTTTATTCGTTATTTCTCCATTTCCTTTCTGCATTGGGCTGCTTTCCCTGTTGAAACCATGGGACACGTAGGACCCTACTTTGTCAACTAGAGCTGTAGCTTGGCTCGTAATATTGATAATAACAATACAGACCTTAGAGCGAGTGCCTCTTAGGGGTACCAGCCTTGCAGTTATAACAAAACTCTTTTTGGAGGATATTGTCAGCTCCTTGCTATTCCTTATACTAACTGCGGCCCAGTACAGTCTATCCCATACCTCCGTTCCGCTTCCTCTCTTCCACTTTGTTGCCCATCCTAATAACTTTTACTCATTTTGCAATTACAGGGTTTTCCCCCAGTTGCGCTTATACCCTGACTGTCCTTCCAGGCCCTAGTGTCTGGGATCTTGCCTAAACTTATTTATCAAAAACCCACCACAATTGTTTGAACTCGCACAAATATTTGATTCCATACTTACATCAAGAAGGACTGAATGGGTTTATCACGAAGCAGCCACCAGTCCAGAATCCGTCCCTTTTTTTTATGTCGATTTTGGTTTTCCAGCTGTTATGTCCAGGTGATTATTATCATAATTATTGTTATAGTAATAAAAGAAATATCATAACTAATTTTATCAATTTCTCGTAT
>NC_090757.1:27892819-27900319 GCF_036898095.1 Palaemon carinicauda
AATTACGCTGTCAGTAAGGTGTGTAATTTGAACACAAAATTTATTCTTTTAATATGAATGATATTTATACAATTTGATATCGGAATCTAGTCAACATAGTCGGCTTAGAATTGTAAATTTAATTTCTGCTTATGCAATTTATTACCTGTGATCCAATGCACCCAATCATGCATTATTCAGAGTTTTATTATGATTTCCATAAATGTATACAGTTATAGTGATGAATTTTTCTTTTGTACACGGAACTGCATTATTCTACCGATTTACGTCAGTTGCATATATATGCAATAACATCCATTCTCCCAGCATCAGCATACAGACAATAGTATTACCTAAGCATGCTAATAAATGTACAAACACTGTGACCGTTACTATATATATATATATATATATATATATATATATATATATATATATATATATATATATATATATACATATATTTATACGTATATATATATATATATATATATATATATATATATATATATATATGTGTGTGTGTGTATGGCAGTTACTATATATAAACACACACACACACACACACACATATATATATATATATATATATGTATATATATGTATGCATATATATGTGTATATATAAATTATTATTATATATATATATATATATATATATATATGTATATATTATATATATATATATATATATATATATATATATATATATATATATATATATATATATATTAGCTGTATATCATCATCATCAGCTACTAGTCCACTTCAGAACAAAGGCCCCAGACATATCCTTCCACTTGCTTCTGTCAATGGTCTTTCTGTGCCAGTCTACGCTTCTGATGCTTAAATTAATACTGGTAGGACCATCTCATTAAATAATTGTTTTATTTTTAGAGAAAGTGGCATTTTGATTTTCATAACCTCATTTACTTTACCAAATGTTCTCCATCCCATGCTTATCCTTCTTTTAATTTCGATCTTGTGTCTGGGGAAACACTTACTGTCTTCCCTAATTATGTATATTCATTAACAATATCCAGAGGCTCGTCCATAACTCTTGATTTGTTGCGTTTGCATTTTCATTGAGCATTATCTGTTTTACTCATATTCATTTTCAGTCTTCATGTCTTGTATCATCTTTTGTAATTCCTACTAAGATTCACTAAACACAACTATGTCATTTGCAAATCTTATGTATATATGCACATATGTTCTCGCAACACACACATCCACACACATATATATATGTATGTATATATATATATATATATATATATATATATATATATATATATATATATTGTGTGTGTGTGTATATATATATATATATATATATATATATATATATATATATATATATATATATATATATATGATAAATTTTGCACATTTAGACGTGATTTTCATATTCAAATAAGCCTTATATATAGGGTTTATTTGAATATATATATATAGCGATCAGTCGTTACTAGTCCACTGCAGAACAAAGACCTCAGACTCTTCCTTCCACTTGCGGCTGTTTATGGTCATTTTATGCCAGTCTACACTCGCGAACTTTCTTAACTCGTCAATTCAACGTCTTCTCTTTCATCCCCTGCTTCTTTTGCAATCTCAAGGGATCCATTCTGCCATTATTATTATTATTATTATTATTATTATTATTATTATTATTATTATTATTACTTGCCAAGCTACAACTCTAGTTGGAAAAGCAGGATGCTATAAGCCCAGGGGCTCCAACCGGGAAAATAGCTTAGTGATGAAAGGAAAAAAGGAAAAATAAAATATTTTAAAAAGAGTAACAAAAGTAAAATGAATATCACTTTATAAACTATAAAAACTTTAACAAAACAAGAGGAAGAGAAATGTGATATAAGATAGAACAGTGTGCCCGAGTGTACCCTCAAGCAAGAGAACTCTAACCTATGACAGTGGAAGACCATGGTAAAGAGGTTATGGCACTACCCAAGATTAGAGAACAATGGGTTGATTTTGGAGTGTCCTTCTCCTAGAAGAGCTGCTTACCATAGCTAAAGAGTCTCTTCTACCCTTACAAAGAGGAGAGTGGCCACTGAACAATTACAGTGCAGTAAGAAGAATTGTTTGGTAATCTCAGTGTTGTTAGGTGTATGAGTACAGAGGATATTAAAGAATAGGCCAGACTATTCGGTGTGTGAGTGTGTAGGGAAAGGAAAAATGAACCGTAACCAGAGAGAAGGATCCAATGTAGTACTGTGTGGCCAAGACCCCATAACTCTCTACTGGTAGTTATCAATTAGCATTATACTTCATATAAACGCTGGACATTGCTCTATCCTGAGGTACTCACACTATATGCATCAATGATAACGCAGTGCCTATCAAAATTTACTCACCAAAGGATTATGAACTTTCAAAATAGTAGTTTATAAGTAAAATATGAAAGAAACAATTGCATCCAATCCAAGGGGCGTTAATAAACAGAGAGGAAAGGGACAAGTCATTAGGTGCAAGGAGAGCAATGCAATGGTTACCCATGACTTGGAAAGTAGATCTATAGTAGCCCTTCCAAATCCCCCCCCCCCCCTTGTTACGTCCCACCGCAGGGGGTGCTTAAAATCTCTGGAGTAGAACAAACCACCATTGGATACTGAACATTACAACATACAATATCAGGACCATGACTAGGGAAGAAGAACTTGCTATGTGACTAGAAGAGCGGAAAGAAATAAATTGGGATAAAATAGTATTGGGCGAAATTATAAGAACTGTGGAATCTTATATAAAGAATTAAAAGAGGACTATATGTTTGCTTCAGAGGACATAATAAAGGAACAAAAAAAATGGAGTGGGTTTTCTTACTAATCGAAATCTTGCAGGTAACATAGAAAGATTTTGTAGTATTAGTGATAGAATTACAGGATTAATTACCAAGTTAGATAAGAAGTATAACCTGAAGATCAAAAAAACGTATGCACACACTAATAACATCCAATACAAAGGAAGAAATAGAGTTTTTTTTTTTAAAGATCTGGAGATAACTATGTAAACACCTAAGACTCAATTTACATTTGTTTTGAGCCATTCCAATGCTAACGTTTGTCAAAAGAAGAGAGTACAATCAGTAGTAAGTAAATTTGAAATAGGCACAAAAAATAACAGAGGAGACATGCTTTTAAAATGTGCTGAGAGAAACAATCTTAGAATTATGAATACGTTTTTTTTTTTGTTTTTTTTTATAAAAAAGGGAACATAGACATGGAGAAACGAAATAGATTTTATTCTCAGTGAAAAAGTAAATTTAGTTTAAAGTTGTAACATTGTTAAAAAAGTTAATGCCGAGCCACCATAGAATGGGTAGAAGCAAAATTTGTCTAGATCTAAAGAAAGAAAGGGAAAAACCAATTTTAAGAAAGAAAATAAGCACTCCTGGAATAAGAGAAAAATGTGAGTTTAGTTCAGCAATGCAAAATGGGTACTTCCAGCTACACGATGAAATGAAAGCAAGTAAAGAAGAAATAAACAGTAATTTAACAAAATTCGTATTGGAATCAGCACAAGAGATCGGTGGAAAACTGCCCAAACAAAATCAAGGAAAACTATCAGAAAAAAAAATCCAATAAAGAAAAAATTGGAAATGAGGGTAAAATCCAAGAGAGATGAAATGGAATTAGCAGAACTATCCAAAAACAGTAAACAAACAAAAAACCCCAAAATATTCATATTCACAATCAGACCAAGATTGAGGAAACACCAAAGAAATGAAAGAGCATCAAATTGATGAAAAGAAGACTTAGAACGGGGCACCAGCAGATGTTTGCTTTAAAGAATGAAAATGGAAATATTATCAACAAAAGAGATGGAGTGATAAAAATTGCATATACAATGCTATACAGTTTTGATATCAGAAATAACTCTGCCAATAGAAATAATGAAACACCTAAGCCGGTACCAAACTTAACAGTAAGAGGAGTAAAGAAAGCATTAAAGGGCATGAAAAGAGGTAGGGCAGTAGGAGAAAATGGCCTAACAATTTTGATAATAGATGGAGGAGATTTCATATTTGAAAAACTCTTATCAACTCTACACCAAATGTCTGCAAGAATGCTATACCTACAGCCTGGAAAATCTTTATAATTATACTTATTCACAAAAAGGGAGTCACAAAAGACCTGAAAAATTATCGTCCGATAAGTTTACTCTCAGAATATATAAAATATTTACAAAGATCATATTAGGCTGAATAAAAAAAGAAAAAAAAAACTAGACTTCAATCAGCCTAGAGAGCAGATAGGATTTAGAAGTGGGTATTCAACAACTGACCATATCCATGTAATTAATCTCATAATGGAAAAATCAAGAGAATATGACAAACCACCATGTATGGCCTTTATAGACTATGAGAAAGCTTTTGATTCTGTCAAAACGTCAGCATTAAAGAAAGGCCTTTAAAGACAAGGAATAGATGGATTCTTATGCAGTAATCCCAAAACTATGTAAAGATAGTGACAAAATCCCATTTGAGAATTTAGACCCCACCTCTCCTAAACTATTCTCAGCATGCCTAGAAGAAGTTTTTAATAACTTAGATTGGGAAACTGTAAGAATTGATATTAATGTGGAATACTGTAACAACTTTTAGATATGCAGATGACATAATTTTATTTAGTGAATCATGGAAGGAATTGTAAAAAATTATAGAAGATTTGAATAGAGAAAGCAGAAAAGTGGGACTGTAAATGAATATGAGTAAAACTAAGATTATGTTTAATGAAACTGCAGAGAGACAACAAATAGTCGTAAGGATTGTGGACGAACCTCAAGAGATTGTAAATGAATACACGTACTTAGGACAGAGAGTGTTTCCCCAGGACATGAGTCCGAAATTAAAAGAAGGATAAGCATGGGCTGGAGTGCTTTTGGTAAACAAATTGAGATTTTGAAATGTAAAGTACCACTTTCTCTAAAAAAAAAAAAAGTATTTAATCAAATGGTCCCACCCGTATTAAATTATGCATTGGAAGCTTGCAGACCTACTAAAGCCTTAGAACAAATGCTAGTTACAACTCAAAGAGCTATTGAAAAAAGAATGATGAGAATAACAAAAAGAGACAGAAAAAGAGAACAAACTAAAGTAGAGGATATTGCAACTACATTTAAGAAAAAAAATGGACATGGCCAGGGCATATAATGAGAAGGACAGAGATTGCAAAAGAAGCAGGGTAAGGAAAAGAAGACGATGAATTGAAGCGCTAAGAAAATTTGCTGGTATAGACGTAGAAAGACCATAAACATGGGGTTGGAAGGACTTGTCAGTGGACTAGTTACGGCTGATTATATATCTATCTATCTATCTATCTATTATATATATATATATATATATATATATATATATATATATATATATATATATATATATATATATATATATATATATATACACACACACACACACGTGTGTGTACACACGGAATTTAGTAGCAGTCTGTGTATATACATATGTATACTCTGATATTTATATTTGTGTATACTGTATATATGATAACTTTATATCTAATACTTCCATTATTTATTTCGAAATTGTGATGGTGAAAGGTGAACCTAGTCAAAAGGCAAAACAGAACATCTTTCTTATATCTGTTCTTATGAGTACTTGCCATCCCAAAGTAATGTCATTCGATCTTTTCCTAATGGCAAAGTACACGACAATGATCCTGGACTTCCTTGATACTTGAGGCTGAAAATATCCCAACATGTTTTTCCTGAGATGTGGTGCTATAGAAATAGTACCTTATGACGTTTTTCTGTTTTTATAATCTTATTTGACTCTATAAAATGAGCCTTTTTTATATTCATTTTTTATGGCAATTCATAAGGAATACGCATGCTCCAGAAGCTAATTGCAAAAACTACATTGCAATTTACATCTTCTCATTAGCATAAGTTTGTAAATAGGTCATCTCAGAACAGTTATATCTATGAAAAGATTTTTGATAGCTAACTTGCCTACAGAAAATAATATTTATACACTGTAACCTCATGTTTGTAGGATAGGTAATTTAAAGTTAGAAACTATGCACTTTAATATCAGTGGGTTTTCTTCTATACTGGTAGAGATTCTACACTTTATTGTTTTGACTTATGACATTACTGTTTGAGGCTCTATGCTGTATTATTTAAAGCTATTCACTTACTCTGAGAGGCTCTGTACTTTATAGTTGGAAGTTGTGAAATGTAAGCTATGCTATTTACTGTTGGAGTTTCTGTTTTAATGTTCGAGGTTCTGTGCAATAATGTTGAAGGCTTTGTGCTGTAATGTTGATGGGTCTATGCTATAATGTTGAAGGCTTTGTGCTGCAATGTTGAATGCTCTGTGCTATAATGCTGAAGGCTTTGTGCTTTAATGTTGAAGACTGTTCTACAATGTTGAAGGCTTTGTACTGTAATGTTGAAGGCTCTATTTTGATATTCGAAGCTCTTTAGTATAATGTTGAAGGCTTTATACAGTAATTTTTTATGCTATGTTCTCTATTGATGGAGGGTTTATGCTTTGCTGTTGGAGTTTCTTCAATTTGATGTTGGAGGCTCCATGTTATGTTGTTGAAGGCTCTGTACTATAATGTTCGAAACTAATGATTTAATGTGGAGGCTCTCATCTTTAATGTTGGAGGCTTTAGAAGCATTACTGTTAAAAGTTTAGCAATTAAATGTTAGAGATACTGTGCGGTAATGTAGACCATATTTTCAACTTATTCACACTTGTTGCTTATATGTTTTTGTATCTGTTTGACAGTTCATCATGTGGTGTAGTTGTTATAAAGCTGGCCTTGTGCACAACGATAATTTTTAAACAAATTGTGGCGAGAGCAGTTCTTTGATCCAGTGAATATAAGTAATGTAGATTATCTGAACATGTGAATTATAATAAGGATATTAGTGAAGTTTAATATCATCTTTATCATAGCAATGATAATGTAGCCGTTAGCCTTGTCCGTGTGATATATTTAAGAGATGCAAAAGACAAACGAAGAATAGGAACTTTTTTGCAATTGTAGTATTGATAATAATGATAAAGATACTACTACTACTACTACTACTACTACTACTACTACTACTACTACTACTACTACTACTACTACTACTACTACTAATAATAATAATAATAATAATAATAATAATAATATGATGATGATATTATTATTAGTATTGTTAATTGATTAATTAATAATAGACGGAGGTGAAAACATGACCTCCTTGGCGGAGATAATAATAATAATAATAATAATAATTGTACTTCTACTGTATATACTCGTTCTGACGTAAATATTTTTATTGGCTGGATGAAAAGTTTTGAACGTACATCAGCGGTTCTATTCCATATCACAAATGTTCTTTATACGATTTCTCTCTGATGTCAGTTGGGAAAGGCTCCCTTTTAATTAATATTTTTTTTTGTACTGATTTTTGTTGGGGATAGAAAAACGGAAACAAAATCTACCAAAGCTGAAATATACGAGGGAAACGAGCTATGAAATTGGC
>NC_090757.1:27902819-27922819 GCF_036898095.1 Palaemon carinicauda
AAGGAAAAATAGAAAAGTTTAAAAACGATAATAACTTTAGAATAAGTCTTTCATAATTGTAAACCGTAAAAACTTCAGAATAACAAGAGGAAGAGGAACAAGATAGAATTGTGTGTCCGAGTGTACCCTCAAGCAAGAGAACTCTAACCCAAGACAGTGAAAGACAATGGTACAGAGGCTATGGTACTACCCATGGCTAGAGAACATTGGTTTGATTTGGAGTGTCCTTCCCCTAGAAGAGCTACTTACCATAGCTAAAGAGTCTCTTCTACCCTTACCAAGAGGAAAGTAGCTACTGAACAATTACAATGCAATAGATAACCTCATGAGAATAGAGGAATTGTTTAGTAATTTTAGTGTTGTGAAGTGTATGAGGAAAGAGGAGAATGCGTAAAGAATAGGCCAGACTAATCTGTATAAGTGTTGGCAAAGATGGAATGAGCTCTAACCAGAGAAAGGGATCCAATGTAGTACTATCTGGCCAGTCAAAGTACCCAAAATCTCTCTAGTGGTAGTATCTCAACGGGTTATTATAAGTAGTCTTGCGAGACCACTAAGTCACATTATATAGTGTATCCTGGATATTCGTTTTGAAAAAAAAGTCTAAATTTAGAACAAGCAGAAGTTGAAGTTTAGTTTTGAAAATAAAATTTAAATTTGGAACAATTAGAAACTGAGGAAGTTGAGTTTTGAAAGAATAATCTAAATTGGAGCAGTAAGTCGAAGAAGATAGGTTTTGAACAAAATTCTAAATTTAGAAAAAGGAAAAGTTGAAGAAGTATAGATTTGAAGAAAAAAATCATCTACATTTGGAACAAGGAGAAATTGAAGTTGAGTTTTGAAAAGAAAGACTAAATTCGGAAAAAGGAGAAATTAAATAAAGTGAGTTTTCAAAAGAAAGACTAAATTTGGATCGAGGAGAAGTTGAAGTTTAGTTCTGAAAAGAAATCTAAATTTTGAACAATGAAAAATTGAAGTTGAGTTATGAAAAAAAAAAAATCGGAATTTAGAACTAGAATTTGAAGAAATTGGATTTTGAAGAAAAAGAAATCTAAATTTAGAACGAGGAGAAATTGAAGTTGAGTTTTGATAAAAACAAACTTAATTTTGTTCATGGTGAAATTTTAGAAGTTGAGTTTTGAAAAGAAAATCAAAATTTGGAATAAGGAGAAATTGAAAAAGTTGACTGTTGAAAAAAAAAACTAAATTTGGAGCAAGGAGGAATTGAAGAAGTGGAGTCTTGAAAAGAAAATCTAAATTTGGAACAAGGAGAAATTGAAGAAGTTGGGATTTGAAAAGAAAATCTAAATTTGGAACAAGGAGAAATTGAAGAAGTTGAGTTTTAAAGAGAACGTCCAACTTCAGAAGAAGGAGAAATTGAAGAAATTGAGTTTTGAAAAGAAAATCTAAATTTGGAACAAGAAGAAATTAAAGAAATTGAGTCTTGAAAAGAGAGTAAATTTGCAACAACGAGAAGTTGAAGGAGTTGAGTTTTGAAAGAAAAATCTAAATTTAGATCTAGAAGTTAAGGAAGTTAAGGTTTGAAATAAAACTCTAAATTTAGATGTAGAAGTTGAAGAAGTTGAGTTTAGGGAAAAAAAATCCAAATTCGGAACAAGCAGAAATTGAACGAGGTGTATTTTGAAAAGAAAATCTGAATTTGGAAAAAGGAGAAATTGAAGTTGAGTGTTGAAAAAAATCAAAATTTGGAGCAAGGAGAAATTGAAGAAGAATAGTCAAGTTAAAAAGACAATAGAGAGAACGGATGAAGAGTGAAAGGCAAAATGCAGTACAGGTAGAGGAGTGTGGTGGAACGTGAAGCCTTTTTCAGATAATAGAATAGGCCGTTGCATGGTTTCGTCAGACCTAATTGTTCAAAAATTACATCGGATGAAATCTAAATAAGACTTTAGGGTTTTGTAGTTGCTATTATTATTATTATCATTATTATTATTATTATTATTATTATTATTTTTATTATTGTTATTAATAATATGATGATGTTCATTATTATTATTATTATTATTTTTATTATTAATATGATTATTGTTATTATTATTATTATTATTATTTTTATTATTATTATTAATATGATGATGTTCATTATTATTATTATTATTATTATTATTATTATTATTATTATTATTATTATTATTATTATTATTATTATCAGCGCTTCGCACTAATTGGATTGGAATATTACAAGGCCTTTGGATTCACTTATGGAAAACAGGTCAGTACGAAGGTAAGATAAGATAAAGAATAAGTTAGAGATATGATAAATCGATGCATGGTTTAATAGTTAAGTCAATCAAACAAATCTGAATTACCTGTAATTTTATTTACGTCTCATTAGTTCATATATTGTAACTATAAATATTTAATATCATATATGTAACTGCAACTTAAGATATGATACGTTGGACCTTCAAATAATCTAAAAGTGTTATACTATGGAAATTCATGTTTTGTATTTCTGAAATGATATAAAAGATTCCGTTTAACACAAAATATGAATGTTTTAAATAGAACTTAGGAAATACTCATGAATCACTCATTCCGTGCGTATCTGGGGATACAGAAATTAAAATTTTCCTCAGTAAAACGAAAATGTTGTTGAATTCCAGTTCAGGCCCCTTAACACTAATGGCGTTATCTTGCTATGTCACGTTATACTCAACAACTTCAATTCCGTATGTAGTAGCTTATCATTTTGAAACCCCCCCCCCACCCCCCCACCC
The DNA here is from genome assembly GCF_036898095.1 of Palaemon carinicauda. NCBI lineage: Eukaryota > Metazoa > Arthropoda > Malacostraca > Decapoda > Palaemonidae > Palaemon > Palaemon carinicauda. The sequence continues at coordinate 27,905,561 of NC_090757.1, forward strand.
CACCCCAACACCCTGTATATACCAGCTCCGCCACCCTTTCTATCCATGCTAGGCGTTTCTCTCATCCATCTAACCTATCCAAACTATGTAACCTTTTCCATCTCAGTGTCGCTTACTCTTTTAAGTCATGCCAGTTAATGTGACTACAGGAAATTGTTAGTTCTGCTCTATGGCTCACTTATTAAATGAAAAAAATAGAAAGCAAATTTTGAGATAGAGGAAGCTCTATATTGATATGAAACTTTTGAAAGATTGACATCATCATCAAGTACGGGGTGTTCGATGTCGAACGGCCGTGGCCCTCTGCACAAAACTTCTCCATTCATTCCGGTCTTGAGCCTTCCTTTCCAACTCCACCATCGTTAGCCCGCACATCTCCATGATATTGTCACTCAATCTAGTTTTAGGCCTTCCTCTCGGTCTTGTACCATAGACTGATCCAATTAGTAGCGTTCTTTCCTGAGTATTGTGTTTCCGAACCTGGTGTCCAATAAAAGTTAGTTTTCTTTCATCCAAAATGTCAAGTAATCTTTTTTCGATATTGATCTTTTGTAGAACTTCCACGTTAGTCTTTTTCTCAATCCAGCTTATCCTAAGGACTCTTCTGTAACACCATAGTTCAAAACTTTCTCATCTTTTCCGATCTGTAGCTTTTAAAACCCAACATTCTGAGCCGTATGATGTTAAGGGGAAAACAAGTGATTTGAGAAGCCGCTTCTTTGTGTTTAGAGTGATATGACAGACGGAATATATATCCATCTGCTTATCTGATTGTGTTGTCTGTCCATACCTATACGTCCTAATCACCTGATCTATTCAGTGTCGTTTACAGTGAGCCTCCTTTGTCATATTGTAGGCTTTAGAGGTCTCTTAGGGGTTTTGCATAGAAGGTAACATGGAGAACTATTCATCATAGTTTTTTCACTAGATATATACAGTAAGAATAGGATAGAGAGAAAACTCATGATAATAGTATATAAGTTATTAAAAGAGTAAAATGGTTTATTAAATAAAGAAAAAAATAAAGTTAAATATTCAAGAAAGAAATTAGTTTACGTATTGAAAATAATGAATAAAAACAGATAGAATTATAAGAACAATATAAGAGAAAAACTAAGATAATAATCTATCTGCATTTTTATTGTTAATAAAATAGTTTTTATAATGATAAATTCACATTTACATTTTTAGCCTTTTTTTTTATTTAGATGATATGTCAGTTAAAGGAGCACTGATAAAAATAAGAAAATTTAAATTTCTTGGAATTCAGATCACAAAGAATTCATGCGGAACTTTTTGTGATTTCCAATTTAAATGGAATAAAAGAAACGCACATTATTCGCTTCAGAACAATAAGATTAATATTATTTCTTTTTTTATAAATAAAATTTTATCTTAATTACCATTTTAAATCGATCATTTGCGATTAATTAAATGCGCGTGATTAATATTCAGCCGAGCCACATTCAACACTTTTTTTTTTTGTGCTCTGTAAAAATGTAAATTGGTTCTCGTTTGACAGAGAGAGAGAGAGAGAGAGAGAGAGAGAGAGAGAGAGAGAGAGAGAGAGAGAGAGAGAGAGAGAGAGATAGCTTTGCGAAGGCTGCGAAATTAATTGGGATAATTTTGCCTCCTCAGTGTCTTGGCAGATACTAGCATGTACGATGAATTATTTTACAATGTGACTATTATTTATAGCATTGATGGATTTTTATGGTATGCTTCAAATAAAAGGAGGAGCCGTTATAATCCCTATCATATGTTTGGAAGGATTAGAGCTGTAATCCCTATGTAGGAACCGTTAATCCTTACGTTGAAAACTACTGTATAATCCATATTTTCAAAATATTAATTCTCACGCAGAAAAATATAGCTCCTATGTAAAAAAAAAAAAAAAAATAAAGAACTAATCTTTACGTTAAAAAAAAATCTTTGCACCAGATTGAGATTTGAGTGACGAAAAATCAAAGAATCTTGGCAAGTAAGCACTAGTTTTTTTTTTTTTAAAGCAATAACAAAAGAAATATAATCAGTCGTAATGCCAAACAATTAGTTGGAAGTCGTCATAGAATGGAGATGAGACCCACACTTAGTATCCAGCAATCACCAAATGTAATCCAATTAAAAGAACCTTGTTGCTGCTATTCCATTAACTTCATACTTTCACAAGAATCGGTCAAAGGAACGAGGCAAACAGGAGAAATTTAAAAGAATGATTCTCCCCAGAAGGAAAGCGGCAAAGAAGATGGAAAGAGGCGTGATAAATGAAGCGAACTACCCGTGTCATTCCCATCTCCGTCCTTTTTATTAATCTCACAATAGTCTTCGCCGCCATTTCCCTGGGAGTTGGCTCTGCTCCAACTCTGCTCCAGTTTTGCTTCAACTCTTAACAATCCCCCCCTCTCTCTCAAAAAAAAAAAAAAAAAAAAAGATGAAAATCTCGCCCACGTAATCATGATCTCTTCATATACTCAGAGCAAACAATAAATTTTGTAGCTCGAAGCAAAGCCATTATTATTATTATTATTATTATTATTATTATTATTATTGTTGTTGTTGTTGTTGTTGTTGTTGTTGTTGTTATCGTTATCTAAGCCACAACCCTAGTAGGAGAAGCAAGATGCTATAAGCCCAAGTGCTCCAAGAGGGAAAAATAGCCCAGTGAGAAAAGTAAATGAATAAACGAAATGAGAAATGATTAACAATCAATAAAATGTTTTAAAAACAGTAAACACATCAAAACAGATATATCACATATTGATTATAAAAAGACTTATGTCAGTCTCTTCAACAAACATTTGTTGCAAGTTTGAACTTTTGAAGCTCTACCGATTCAACTACCCGATTAGGAAGGTCAATCCACATATTGAGATATACTTTATTTAGAGTTTTGACAATCTCAGTTAAGGATATTTTTTTTTCTTTTTCTTTTTCTTTTTTTTTGTGATGACGTTTTGAGGAAATAATTTTGTGATGCGAGTTTAATTTTACTCAGCAAATTGTTCCCAAGATTTATTCGGATTTAATTATTGTTTTGAAATTTGTCTTTAGTCTTTCTTTGTGGCTGGTGTATCTCCTGGTCCTAGCAGAGGGTAATTACAATATTGAGACAATAATGGTGATTATAAACTTCTACCTCACATTTGGATCGAACCCAGGGCTCTTCAAATGAAGGCCAAGGGAGCTACCAACCAACCGTTTAAAGAGAATTATTTAATCCCTGTGTGATGTAAATTTTTTCTTTGATTTTTATTACTAAAAATAATAATGATGAAACATATATGATGGTCGTTAAATTTTTCAATTTTTAATTTGGTGGTTAATATTAGATTTTCCTCCGCTATTGATTTTGTGGAAATGTAAAATTTCCTCGTGCGAAATTGTGTCCTGATAAAATATCTTGAGAACAGGTGTATTAGTATTATGAATTATGCATCTCGAACACGGCTGTGTTAATATCTTAAAGGAAGTCCAAATTTGACTATATGATAAAAGATCTTACTTTGGATCAAATATATAAGGGACCAAAGTTCCGTAATTATACCCGCCGAACAATTTCGAAACTTTGCAATCTTATGAGGTAATTCCTTTGGCCAATGAATGTCAGTTATCCACCCCCCTCCCCCTCCCTTTCACCCTCCCAATCCCCCTCCATTTCCCCTCCACCCTCGGCACCAAATTCTGTCTGAAACCAATATCCCGGCGAGAAGGAATCGTTTCCGATGTAATCACCACTTAAATATCTTTTAGTCGGCATTAATTTGTGACAGGACCAATTAGTATTCAATTAGGTAATAACTGCAGCATTTACCAGCCTTTGATCCCCCTCAGCTGCAGTGGGAATCGGACTGATACATCGATTACGACTGTACCTTTGCTCGAAAAAGAAAGAAAAAAGAGAAAAAAAAATCGTGGTAAATGGTTCCGGTGCAGGAAATTCATTTTCCTTTGATTTCAGTTTGATTCTCGTTGCTTTTTTCGAGACGTAAGTAGTATTGGAATATGATTATTTTCGTTTTTTCATGTGGGAAATTTCTCTCTCTCTCTCTCTCTCTCTCTCTCTCTCTCTCTCTCTCTCTCTCTCTCTCTCTCTCTCTCTCTCTTTGATTCGTTGCCATTTTCAGAGTATACATTAAAATACCATCTTCTTCCATTTTTACTTTCCTATTGGTAAGGGTAGAAGAGACACTTTACCTTTGGTAAGCGGGTCTTCTAGGAGAAGGACACTCCAAAATCAAACCATTGTTTTCTAGTCTTTGGTAGTACCATAGCCTCTGTAGCATGGCCTTCCACTGTCTTGGGGTAGAGTTCTTTTGCTTGAGCGTACACTCGAGCACACTATTCTATCTTATTTCTCTTCCTCCTGTTATTTTGATTTATTTATAGTTTATATATGAAAGATTTATTTTAATGTTGTTATAGTTCTTAAACTTTTCTTGTAGTTTATTTCCTGATTTCCTTTCCTCACTGGGCTATTTTCTCTGTTGGAGTCCATAGTACTTTTCTAAATGAGGTTGTAGCATAGCAAATAATAATAATTATAATAATATAGCCTATATATCGGAAATACGTGATATTCATATGCGATAATCAACAAGGAAAAATAAAAATACTGATTGAATCATGACCGGTTTCGTCTCTTTGATGCCATCTGAAGATGATAGAGAGACGAAACCGGTCAGAATTCACACAATTTTAATTTTTCCAAGTGATATATATATATATATATATATATATATATATATATATATATATATATATATATATATATATATATATATATAATTATATACATACATATATATATATTATATATATATATTTATATATATATATATATATATATATATATATATATATATATATATATATATATATATATATATATATATATTGCGTGTGTGTATGAATGTATATAGCCTATGCAAGTGTGCATGTCTTTCGCTATTGGAACTCGACAAAACCCTTCAAGAAAATATAGGCAATTTTCTCATGTCTGTTGTGCATCAGGGGAACTTTGGCAACGAAAATTCCGTATTCCTTATCTGAATATTAATCTCTGGCACCGTTGTTCAGTTAATTCTTTATGCATTTGGCATAAGATTTTTCATAATTTTGACCATCCTTGGCATTCAGATCTTCGCAGATTATATCATCATGTTTGTAGTATGCAGTTAATTATAACAGTCTTCACACCTCCATTATAAGGTTCAGCACTACGCAGTATTTTAGAAGTTTCATTCCAGCTGTGACCAGATTGTGGAATGATGTGCTAACCAGGTAGTTAATGCGGTGGCGCTTCAGAAGTTCAAACTTTCAGTGAATATTTTTTTGTTGAACAGGTTGACATAAATACATAATTCTTCATAGTTTATATAAGATGGGTCAATTTTTAACTTTGTTACTAATATAAAGATATTTTATATGCAATACTTCTCATTTATAGTTTATGTTGATGCACAACGATTAAATGTAAATAATGTTTGTTGTCTAGTTATCGCGATGGTTAATGTTTAGGTTTGCTGTGTGGTAGTTTGCTGGTTCGAGTCTATGCTCGGCCATATGAATTGTTTACTTGGTGTTGGGTTGTTTTAGCTAATTTACGCATAGTTCTCCGTCACGTGAACTTTATGGTAATCTACTGTGTCTTCCTGTAAACAAATGAGAAAACTTATCAGTTTAAAAAGTGATTTCATACAGAACGAATATAACGAAAGTTGGTATTTACTGAGGAATATTTGGACCGTTTGTTATAGGAACACAATTGTAAGTAAACGCCTATTATATACTGTTTTGGAATAACGGATTCATCTTTTCCCATTTGTAAACCTACATGTTACATAACGTATGCCTTTAGATGAGCCTTAATTATATTGATTTTGTGTATGACCTTTTTGTAATTAACAGTTATACATGCATAATTTACTTAATTAAGCTTTGCATATTGTTTCTATCAGTCTTAGTTATTTACCTTAATAATTTTGTGTACATTAGCATATTATTTATACGTTGATTTCTTTTTCATTTATCCATAGTAATTGAACCACATCACGTCACTTCACATCACTTCAAGTTATGCTACATACGTCAAGTCTACATGTATAAACTCCTAATAATATAACCACATCGATGTTAACGTCATGGATCTAATAAAGAACTATATGTGCGTGTCAAAATTGTGTTTCTCCATCATTCACGTTAAGCAATAGAAAAATAGTGCATTAACATCGTTCAATTAAATTGTTAAACTACCATCAACGACTTACGCGTTGATTCTATAATAACTCTTATACGTGAGTCTTAAGAAGTGGAATTACTGCCTGTTATAAACAACTACAGACAAGATGGGGGGCTCTGATGAGATTGTTCAGAATAGTGCTCCCGACGAAAACTCGGGTACGACAGTTGATATTCGAACATTAAAAAATAAATTGAGATCATCACTTGGCAACGTAACGAAAAAACGCAACGAACTCATAGGCCTCATGTCAAATCCGGACAACCTGCACTTGGTGAAAACGTGTCTAGAAGAATATAACGAAGCTTTCGAAAAGTACAAAGAAAACTTCAATTGTGTCATGGATAACATCTCAGACGAATTGGAGGAGGACCAGGAATTGTCCAGATATGAGACCAAAGAAATTAGCATTCTGCAATTCCGAAACCATACTAGTGAATGGATAGCTATAAACGAAAAACGACTTGAAGAAGACCTGGAGAGTCTTTTAAGCCGATCTGGTTCAAAACGTTCTTCCAAACGGCCTTCTTCCCTTCCTTCTGGCAAATCGGCTACGTCCGAAAAGGTGCGAGCCAAAGCACGCCTCGCCGAGTTGCTTGCCGAAAAAGAACTTGTGACAAAGAAAAAGGAACAGGAGGCAAAGACAGAAGAGATTCTATTGGATATCGAAATAGCCAAGACTCGAGCAAAAGCACGTGTTTTTGCAGAAACCGAAAATGACATTGGCGACGACAATGTTGGTAACAAAGACAATGAGACACATACCAGCATTATTGTGCAACGAGCCAACCATCAAGACGTGAATGTTATGGTTGCTGGACCTAGTGTAGCTGCCCCTGGAATTTGTGCGAGTGAAGGTGCTAACACGGCTAGGGGTGGCAATATGGCTAACCAGGTTATACTCCCTGTCACCCAGGAAAATAGTGCCAGCTTACCCAGTCTAAATCCCAGCACTGCACAAGAATTTGTTCCCAGAAATTCTTCAGAGACTGTTACTAACACTCTTGCAACTCCAGTCAACGCTTCGAATGCCAAGTCATCAACGTTTCCAAATCTAAAACAGTATACGTATCCGCCTGTAAATATACCTGTGAACAGTAACTTTGGTGCACCCTATCCACTGCCTAATTCACCTCCAGTTAACACCATACAGCAGCAGATTAGTGGTATCGCCACAGCTCTAGCTTTGCCTGCACCGCAAGTTCCCAAGTTTACCGGTGATCTTCTGGAATACAGTGACTTCATACTGGCGTTTGACACCAGGATCTCCTCTAGAACAGCCAGCAGCAGCGACAGACTTTACTACCTTCTACAGCATACAGACGGTGAACCTAAGGACCTCATCAGCAGCTGTATATACATGCAGGCAGACCAAGGATATAGTCGGGCAAGACAGTTGCTACAACAAGAGTATGGTGATTCTTATAAAGTATCCCTGGCATACTTGAAACAACTAAACGAGTGGAAGCCGATAAAACCAGACGAAGGGAAATGTCTGAAAAGATATTCGCATTACTTGCTAAAATGCTTGAGCGCCATGCAAACACTTACTCACCTGGCTGTTCTTGATCATGCACCGAACCTGCAGGTGGTAGTCCAGAAATTGCCAAGTTATCTCCAGAATAAATGGCGCGAAAAAGCCACAAACCGCAGACTCCTCGAGAACAGGTCTTCGTGCTTTGGTGACATTGTCCAGTTTGTTATTAACGCAGCAGAGTGTGTCAATGACCCAGTGTTCGGGAAAGAAGCAATGCATAGAGAACTGAATTCTAGTAAACCATCAAAAGGGAAACCAACAGAATCTGCATTTGCTATGCAAGTTAATCATGAGAGCCAAAGTAGAACTCGTGGTTTTAGGTCGCCCTCCTGTTTTTACTGCAGCAAAAATCACGATCTGGATAACTGTGCAGATTTCAGGCAGAAATCTCTCGAAGAGAAAAGAAAGTTTATTATAGAGCAGCGTAGATGCTTCAGTTGCTATGGTCTGAATCATACATCGAAGGGGTGCATGAACAAGCGAAAATGTCACAAATGTGGCAAAGGTCATCCTACGGCCATGCATATAGATGGCTTCAAACTACCTTGGAGGTCGGACTACTCTGACAGATCTTCATATTCTCAAAACCGTACAGAGGAATCCAGCCAAAACCCTCCAGATACCGCTACCAGCAACGTTATTTCTCATGACTCCTCCATGGTTCTTCAAGCAATAATACCTGTTCGTTTAAAGCAGAGGGGAACCAACCGAGAAGTTCTCACCTACGCCCTCTATGACCCAGGAAGCACAGGGTGCTTCCTATCAGAAGAACTGAAAGATGACTTGCAAGCTTCCGGTGTTCAAACAAATCTGCGTCTGAAAACTATGCATGGGGAAAGCATAGTCAAAAGCTACCTTGTCCAGGATCTCGTCGTCAGTGATATAAACGGCCAGAACGGTATACTGCTTCCAAAAACGTATTCCAGACAAGAAATTCCAGTGAGCCATGATCAAATACCCCGTCCAGAACTGTTACGACGCTGGCCATATCTTCACGACGTGGCGAAATCGATTCCTCAAATAATGCCAGAAATAGACATCGGTCTACTGATTGGCAGTAATTGCCCACTAGCAATGGAGCCTCTGAAAATTATATCAACAGACGGCAAAGGCCCATTCGCTCTGCAGTATCGTCACGGATGGACAGTCAGCTCCCCGGTAGAGGACAACAGTGTAACGTCTACACATCAAGTAAACAGTAATCGCATTGTGACCGAGGACATTGAGCAGGCTACTGAAATTATCTCCCCAAACAGAATACTGAATATTCTGGAAAGTGACTTTATTGATAGCCGGGTAGCAAGGTATCCTGGAGAGAAAGGATTGTCTCCAGACTACACTACATTCCTGAAGAAGGCTGGAAGCAATGTCGTGTTTAAAGACGGTCACTTTGAGATCCCTCTCCCTTTCAGGAATCAGAACTTAATGGTGCCAAATAATAAGATCCTTGCAATCAAACGAGCACTCTATCAAAAGAAGAAAATGCAAAAGGATCCCAAGTACCACTCCGACTACGTCAACTTCATTGACAAAATACTCCAGAATGACTATGCTGAACGTATCCCAGACTCCCTGCTCACAGCCAAATCTGGACATGTGTGGTACCTGCCCCATCATGGAGTGTACAATCAAAGAAAACCAGATAAAATTAGAGTGGTGTTTGACTGTAGTGCAAAATTCAATGGAATATCCTTAAACGATCAGTTGCTGCAAGGGCCTGATCTCACCAATTCTCTGATAGGTGTTCTAACCAGATTCAGGGAACACCAGGTAGCCTTCACTTGTGACGTGGAGTCTATGTTCTACCAAGTGAAAGTACCCAAACACCAATACAACCATCTCAGATTCCTCTGGTGGCCAAACGGTGACATATCAAAAGAACTCGAAGAGTACTGGATGAAGGTACACCTGTTCGGCGCAGTGAGCTCACCAAGTATCACCAACTACGCACTTAGACGTGTCGCAGATGAAGGAAGCAACTTAAGTTCAGAAGTCGCCCATACAATTAAGCGGAACTTTTACGTTGATGACTGTCTAAAGTCTGTACCCAGTGCCACCGAAGCCAGTTCTCTGATTGCTGAACTGACTGCCGCCTGCCGGGGCTGTGGATTCAGACTGTGTAAATTTACTAGTAATGACGTCTCTGTCCTAAACACCATCCCAGCTGACGATCGATCAAAAGAGTTAAAGACAAGAGACATCAATTATGACCCTCTGCCTACCGAGCACGCCCTCGGAATACTTTGGGTCGTCGAAACGGACACATTTGGCTTCTCAGTGTTGTTGCCAGACAAACCACTGACAAGAAGAGGCATACTCTCCATAGTATCATCCATCTATGACCCCCTTGGTTTCGCTGCTCCATTTGTGCTGCTGGCAAAGCAAATACTGCAAGACCTTTGCAAAGAAACCAATCTCGCCTGGGATGACGAAGTGCCTGATGATTACCAGCGACGTTTCAAACAATGGATTAGTGAAGTCCCGAACCTTCAGAAGATAACAATCCCGAGATGTCTGAAGTTACCACAGCAGGCAAAAGATACGACTTTTCAGATGCACGTTTTCTCAGATGCCAGTACATCTGGGTATGGCGCTGTTGCATACCTAAGCTCAAACGAGGGTGGATGTTCGAAAACTTCATTTCTCATCGGAAAAACAAGGATTGTTCCATTGAAAGCAACATCTATCCCACGGCTTGAACTCACAGCGGCTGCTGTAGCTGTAAATTTAGGACAGAAAATGACCCTTGAGCTTGATCTCCATCTCAACGAAATCTGCTATTACACAGATTCAACGACAGTCCTTTATTACATCAGAGCTGAGAGAAAGCGTTTTCCAGTGTTTGTGGCCAACAGAGTCCGACAAATAAGAGACTTCAGCAGCGCTAACCAGTGGAAGTACGTTAGCACCGATTTGAACCCAGCAGACATTGCATCACGTGGAGTAAGTTCTGTGATATCGTCAGACATGACTCGTCGGCTGGAAGGTCCGGATTTCTTGAATATGCCGGCTTCAGAATGCCCTGCAAAGATGCACCCCAGCAGCGAGCCACAGGTTACAGAAGAAGACTTAATGTCTTTAGTTACTACAACTCCATCAGAAGAAGGATCACCATTTATGACTTTAATCACATATTTCTCCAGGTGGGAGAGACTGAAGAGAGCAGTAGCAGTATTCATAGCATTTTTGGCTTTCTTACAAAACAAAGAACAAACTATAAATTTAAGGACCGCACAGATCATGCAAAAGGCTGAAAAGGCAATCGTTTGCTTTATACAAAAGATCACCTTTGCAAACGAGGTCGAGAAACTCAAGAAAACAACCACGAAAGAAGACAAGAGAGAACACTCGCTACCAAAAACAAGTACGATATTCCGTCTCGACCCAGTGCTCATCGACGGAACTCTGCGAGTGGGAGGACGCCTCTCGAAAGCCGCAATGGACTCCGATGTGAAACATCCTATGCTACTGCCACAACATTCGCACGTCACCACTCTAATCGTACGAGATGCTCATGAGAAACTTGGCCATGCGGGTAGAAATCACACCATTGCAGCAATTAGAGAACGCTTTTGGATTGTTTCAATCAACTCTGCTGTCCGACGTCAACTCCACAAATGCATAACGTGCAGAAAAATGAGAAAGCCATGCCAAGAGCAAAAAATGTCCGACTTACCTCAAGATCGTCTCGAGCCAGCTCCACCATTTACATTCACAGGCGTAGACTTTTTCGGGCCGTTCATTATAAAAGAGGGCCAAAAGGAGCTCAAACGTTACGGCGTCATATTCACCTGTCTTGTCAGTCGCTCCATTCATCTGGAAGCTGCTAACAGTCTCGAAACGGATTCCTTTATTCACTGCCTGCAACGCTTCATAGCCCGTAGAGGTACGGTACAAGAAATCCGATGCGACAACGGAACCAACTTCATCGGAACCCGGAATGAGCTGAACAAGGCTTGGTCAGATCTGAACCAAAACAAAATCCAAAACAAACTACTGTACATGAATATCAACTGGAAACTCAACCCACCTATGGCATCGCACATGGGCGGCGTATGGGAGCGCCAGATCCGTACCATTCGGAAAGTTCTATCTGCGCTATTCTTCGACCATGGGACTCGCCTCGATGACGAATCATTCCGCACGCTACTCTGCGAGGTAGAATATATTGTGAACTCAAGACCGATCACGACCTGTTCTGATGATCCTGACGACATGGAACCACTAAGTCCGAGTCAAATCCTCCATATGAAGTCACCCAAGAGGTTAATACCAGGACCTTCGCAACCAGAATATGTGTACTCCAGAAAAAGGTGGCGTAGAGTACAATATTTGTCGGACTTGTTCTGGAGCAGATGGAAAAGGGAGTACATAGTCAGCCTGCAGCAACGCCCCAAATGGAACAAACAACAACGAAATACACGGGAAGGTGACATCGTGCTCCTGAAAGACGAGAACACGCCAAGACTTCATTGGCCACTAGCACGTGTAACAGAGGTATTGCCAGACTCCAGAGGCGTTGTGAGAAGCGTCAAACTTCGAACCCAATCTTCTGAATTGCACAGACCAGTGAGCAAGCTCGTACTCTTGCTTCCAAAAGAAGATCAAGTGTTATAGATATTATCCAGAGACACTATATGACATTGATATATTTTCTAGTTCATATCTGTTTGTCAAACTCATTTTTATTTTGTTGTGTTTATCGTTTTAATGTTCGTTCCTTAAGCTTGTTTTATTCATGTTCTATTCACGTATTGTAGTATGAAATTAAATATTAGTTGTGCATCTTATATTTTTTGTAAATCATATGATTTAGAGGTCGAGTATGTTGATGCACAACGATTAAATGTAAATAATGTTTGTTGTCTAGTTATCGCGATGGTTAATGTTTAGGTTTGCTGTGTGGTAGTTTGCTGGTTCGAGTCTATGCTCGGCCATATGAATTGTTTACTTGGTGTTGGGTTGTTTTAGCTAATTTACGCATAGTTCTCCGTCACGTGAACTTTATGGTAATCTACTGTGTCTTCCTGTAAACAAATGAGAAAACTTATCAGTTTAAAAAGTGATTTCATACAGAACGAATATAACGAAAGTTGGTATTTACTGAGGAATATTTGGACCGTTTGTTATAGGAACACAATTGTAAGTAAACGCCTATTATATACTGTTTTGGAATAACGGATTCATCTTTTCCCATTTGTAAACCTACATGTTACATAACGTATGCCTTTAGATGAGCCTTAATTATATTGATTTTGTGTATGACCTTTTTGTAATTAACAGTTATACATGCATAATTTACTTAATTAAGCTTTGCATATTGTTTCTATCAGTCTTAGTTATTTACCTTAATAATTTTGTGTACATTAGCATATTATTTATACGTTGATTTCTTTTTCATTTATCCATAGTAATTGAACCACATCACGTCACTTCACATCACTTCAAGTTATGCTACATACGTCAAGTCTACATGTATAAACTCCTAACAATATAACCACATCGATGTTAACGTCATGGATCTAATAAAGAACTATATGTGCGTGTCAAAATTGTGTTTCTCCATCATTCACGTTAAGCAATAGAAAAATAGTGCATTAACAGTTTACATATTTATTTATTCCTCACTGGGCTATTTTCCATGTTGAAGCCCTTGAGTTTTTAGCATCCTACTTTTCCAACTAGCTTAGATAATAATAATGATAATAATATTATTATTAATAAAAATAATAATAATAGTAATAATAGCAATAGTAGTAGAAGTAGTAGTAGTAGTAGTAGTAGTTGATAATAAATGATAATGATAATGATAATAATGTTAATTATTGATAATAATGATAATTAATGATAATAGTAATAAATGATACTACTACTACTACTACTACTACTACTACTACTACTACTACTACTACTACTACTACTACTACTACTACTACTAATAATAATAATAATGATAATAATCCAAATCTTCCTTTACCCTTATTCTGTATCTTTTATGTTTCCTGTTTCGTTTAACTATTATTACTTTCTTGTACTTTTTTCCAGAGATTACGTCTACTCTCTCTCTCTCTCTCTCTCTCTCTCTCTCTCTCTCTCTCTCTCTCTCTCTCTCTCTCTCTCTCTCTCTCTCTCTCTCTCTTTTCTTTTTTGGGGGGCACCTAGTTAAATTCAGACCTTAGTTTCGTATTACTCAGTACGTTACGTACTGTACATCAAGATGGAATGAAAAATATCCGGTAGGTTTGAACTAGATTATAGATTGTTGTTTTTTCTTTTATTATCTCATCTTAATCCTCTGGCACCCACGGGATGCATAGGGCCTCTTTGAATTCAAACGCCATATGTCTGTTTCCTGTGTCATCTCTCTGAGCTCAACCCGATTCTCAGATCCAACTTGCCTGCTCTTGGCATCAGTCAAGTTTCTCTTGATCTACCACGTCCTCTCCTGCCCAGCTGCTCCCATTCAGGTACGCCGACACTCAGGGGAAATCTTTCTTCATCAGATGTCTCTATTGTTCCCATGACAAAAAGACAAGGCGTTGCTCTTCTTACTACTTCTGCGAAATGGGCGGAGCCTTCTCCAACCTTAGCAAATCAAAGACAGCCTTTGTTAGCAAAAGCGTACAAAAGTTACAAATCGAATTGCAACATCAAGGTTTTTTTTTTTTTATTATCATTTGACATTTCGAATATCCACTGCAAATACTGAATATACACACACTCACACACACACACATATATATATATATATATATATATATATATATATATATATATATATATATATATATTATATATATATATATATATATATATATATATATATATATATATATATATATATATATATATATATATATATATATATATATACATATACACCATGGATCCGCCAAATCTAATAGAAATGATTGGAGTGTCGCAGCTAAAGAATTCCTTCCGTTAACAGCTACATTAGATTATTTCGACATTAGTCTTGTTCAAGTCACTGACGAAATAAAAAGTACTTTTAAACATGGTTCGATGTTGTAGAATAATAATAAAGAACACACTACATGAGTTATACCGGCCTAGAGGGCATTCAGAGAGAGAGAGAGAGAGAGAGAGAGAGAGAGAGAGAGAGAGAGAGAGAGAGAGAGAGAGAGAGAGATCAAATTGTTTAAGCTTACCGTGGTGCATGAAGTAATCTACCAGCAAATAAACTCCTTTATAGACATTTATGCATATCAAAATTTTGTTTAGCATTATTTATGTAAAGTTTCCAATAAAAATGATTGTATTGTGCTTCTAAAAGCTCATCGTTATTTTTCAAATGTTAGGTTGCCTGCTTAAAAGTTTTTTTTCAGCTTTTAGATATCGATAAATTGCAACATTCCGCAATACGTAAAGATACTTTTCTATAAAATATTTCCCAAGTCAATCAAATTCAAGGGGATGCGCTGTGTCAGTGTTTAGACCTTAAACCACTTGCCCTTTTTTTTTTTTTTTTTTTTTTTTTTTTTTTTTTTTTTTTTTTTTTTTACATTCCTTTCCGTTGAGCTTTGCCGTCTCACCGTCTCTGATTTTGGCCAAGCATGGTTAGAATTGACATTTGAACTGAAACTATAAACAAATACTGCAATATCTTTGCTTCATTGCTATTTCAATCATTATCCCAAGAGCTTTATTCGCTTGATAATTATCGAGGCCGTATGGCAAAATTGGAGATTGTTATCACAGGACATAGATAACGGGATTAGTTTGTTGGATTTAAATGCTGATCCGAATAAAAGGTAATTTAAAAAGAAAAAAAAAAACAAGATAGCTGTAATTAGTGAGGATTTTCTTCCTTAAGGATCCGTATACCAACAATTGCCTGGCTCGATATAGTTATGTATCATTATATTTTGTAGTCTTTAATATACCTATATATATATATATATATATATATATATATATATATATATATATATATATATATATATATATATATATATATATATATATATATATATATGTGTGTGTGTGTGTGTGTGTGTGTGTGTGTGTGTGTGTGTGTTTGTATGTATATATATATATATATATATAAATATTTATTTATATTTATATACGTATATATATATGTATATATATATACTCACACATATATATATATATATTATATATATAATTATATATATATACTTATATATATATATAAAGTTTATCACAAGTCTACTGTACATATTCCTGTCGAATTCAGGAATATGTTCTTAGACTTGAAAGCAACCCTTCTCCACTATGATAGATGATAAGTGAGTTTGCAACACGTGGTTATTTATCATGAATCAATATCAATAACAACGTCTTACAAACACAAATCAGCTATCATAGTGGAGTGGAGTTTATTTCAAATCTAAGAAAAAATTCCTGAATTCGACAGGATTATGTACGGTAGACTTGTAATAAACTTGTATTTGTCTTGATAGTAGGGTTGGTTCTGTAAGCATGGTTCCGGCTAAGAGGCATAGGTTCGAATTTCTGCACAGCCAGAAGCTGTTGTCATGAATGAATTTTTAGGGGATATTCACTCCCTAAGATAGAATTCGATATTGAATGTTATTGTAGTTGATATTCACATTAATTAAAATCAAGAGTGCTAGTCATATATATATATATATATATATATATATATGTATATATATATATATATATATATATATATATATATATGTATATATATATATATATATATATATATATATATATATATATATATATATATATATATATATATATATATATTAATTGCCAGGTTACAACCCTATTTGTGTCCGATCTATCGGAGTCCAGACATGGATGGCTATACTGTATATGAAAGATCTGGGACTCACTGATGGGTGTTAGTAGAGATTTATATATATATATATATATATATATATATATATATATACATATATATATGTATAAATATATATATATATATATATATATATATATATATATATATATATATATATATATATATATATATATATATACATTTACTTTTTCCATTTATTGTTTGGTATCGACATGTGTTTCGGATCACTTCGTGACCTTTTTTTCAGGACTACATTGAGTATAGGAACTACACTTTAATATAAATGTTATGGTGGTGAAACTTTGATCAAATTTTCACCATCATAACCTATGTCAATTATATTAGTTTAAGGTTGGAGATTTAAAATGCATCATCAGTTAACATAATCTATATTATTTCAGAAGTAATTGGTGACAATAAAATATGTGAAATGACATGCAATGAAAGTTCATTTGTGCATTATTATAGTGATGATGATGTATATAGGATGTAGGGTATAACAGATTAAACTATCAACACATTGTTTACTCGAATTATCTGGTTCGGTGTCAATAACCTTAGATGTCTTGATGACAAAAAACTCCTAATCAATCAATCAATCAATCAAATTATCTGGGAAAGTCGTTCACTTCCAAGCGAACCCCCTTCCCTGGTGACTATTGC
>NC_090757.1:27930319-27932819 GCF_036898095.1 Palaemon carinicauda
GAATTGTGACGTCAATTACAGAAAGCAGTAGTATATATACGTTTTAGCAGTAGTAGGAAGTTAATTGCATCCAAAATTGTAGATAAAAAAAAAAATCCTAGGAAAAGTTTCTGACAATTGACATGGTTTTTTTTAGGGTACCACAAAATGAAAAATGAAAAATGTTTTGTTATATTGTGTTTACCATTAATAGTTTAATTTAATTTTTCCTTACCCAAGGATAATGTGAACCAAAATACTAGAACGAATAGAAAAGGGTATAAATTTTTGTTTCTTAAAAGAGTTTAGAGCAAGAAGACTGGCTGTTATTCATAAATCTGAACGCTAATGTGGATAAAAGTTGACATTAGAGCCAAACGGTGATTAACCAGCAATAGAATATTGGTACAAACACTCACGTATAGAAAATAGTAACTCCAGTACATGCGAGTTAATTAACCACACGGTAATTACTCCCGAGTGAGTCCCAACAATCGACAGGTCTGCTGCGAACATTTCGTCTAATTGGTATGCGGACAGCAAATGCTTTGATTAACTCCGGTAACCCGCTCTAAACGGATGAATTCGTGAGGATTTTTCCCTTCCTGGTTGCAGTTCTGGCGTTATTTGGATTTAACAGTTAACCCCAGTCCAAGGTGATGTAAAAACCCTTCACCAAGGATCTCAGTAGAAAGTTAAAGTTTTATCTCTCTCTCTCTCTCTCTCTCTCTCTCTCTCTCTCTCTCTCTCTCTCTCTCTCTCTCTCATGTATCATTGTGTTTTAGCCTTAGGTAGATATGTCTAAAGATGGGGTAAGTAGACTTTAATGAGAATTAAGTGCAATTTACCAGGTGACCTTTCTATGGTGTTAAAGTTGTGAAACCAATTGATGATTTGTTGCCTTGAAAACATCACCCGATGAATGTTATCTTTCGTTTGGTTATAGGAAGATGAGAAAAAGATATCAGTTCATTAAATGTTTCGTAAAATAATAAAAGTTCTATAGAAAACATGATCATGTTTTTTCACTATCTACACAAGCAAATCATACCTTTAGGAAATATTTGAAGTAATGATTCTCGTTTAATTATTTCCATAAAAAACGAGGTAGGCATACAAATATCGACGTGTTTGGTATTCAGGAAACAATTGCTATGGTTAATTCCTGTGTCCCCCATTCAACTCTGACGTTTTGCATATTCCCCTGAATTAAGCGCAGCCGACGTTGATAGTAACAGAAACTTAGAGATATGTTTAACCCGCTGGAACAATAGTTTGGAGATACATTACAGCCTTTTGGCTTTCAGTAAGCTATCTCTGAAAACATAATTTCCCCATGATTTAATTTTTCTCTGCTCTTGTTTGTTATCTCACTTGTTATCGGGCATTTACTCTGAGTTCTCCGTTTGTTTACAACTCGAGTCTACCGCTATTCAATCTCCTTTGAAGATTCTTGTAGAAATTTGAGAACTCAATAAAGGTGTAATTGTTAAGAATGTTTTCATTTATAGTTTGGGATGAAGAAAGAAATGGCATTCAATTATATCAGAAAGGAGGATTATGCAGTAACATTTCACACAAAAAAAAACAATCCATATAGTTTGTCGAAGATTTAGGTAACTACTGGTGGAAAGGAAATCGTTAGAATATAAGTAATAAGAAATATATGTTTTTGATAATGTTTTCGATAAGTAGAAATGTTGGTTTCTCTACAAAAATGGCAATTAGGCTATGTTGGATGGTTACCAATATACTTTAATAAATTAATTTTCAGAATTATATGATTAATAATTTGTATTTTTTAAGAAATAAGACTTAATTGGTTTCAACGATCTCTCTCTCTCTCTCTCTCTCTCTCTCTCTCTCTCTCTCTCTCTCTCTCTCTCTCTCTCGTAGCGTAGCTTATGTGGTAGTATGTGCTGTTAGTAACAAATAAATCCTAGATTTAATCGTGGACCTTTCTTTAAATTTCCAATAGATTTCAGTGCATATTTTCATTATTCAGATAGAGATTTTATTTTCAAAAATTCAATCCAATCCACATTTAATTTGATTCATGTGTCAGCAAAAATAAGCTTCGTACCTGAAAATATCATCTCTGTCATGTCCAGCATAAAAAGGTTTGCTTTAACCAAAAGACTCCCTGTCCAGTCATGGCTACCGAAATACAATTATTCTTTGTCGTTAAAGATAGAATTATTTTGGATCACAGAAATCACACAACGATACAAATGGAAATTCCCCTCATATTTTTATTAGGTTAATATTTGTTTATATAAAATTGCAGACTATCAATAAGTTCATCAACAGAATTGAATAACCTCGAATTGTTATACTGAGAGTCAAATTGAATACTCTCTGATTGCTCCTTCCTTGATCTCTTCCATTCTGGAGATTCTTTGATACTAGTGCGGACGCTAGATAACTCAAAATCTATCAATCAATCAATCTTCGATGCGATTGCCCTAACAGATAATCGGGACAGTAATGTCAATGTGATAAAATGATATGTTCACGAAGT
>NC_090757.1:27935319-28012819 GCF_036898095.1 Palaemon carinicauda
TGAATACAGTATTTGTATCATATCTATTATTGATATTTTTATTTTATTTGTATTGGTGATGTTACAAGAGTCTGTACAGTATACTTCCTCCACCATATGAGGTAAACTGGGCTCCACATTAAGAAACTACCCTTCTTGGAATTTCAGTCTAAATAGAAATTTCTAAGGGAGCTTCAGCAACACTGGCAGTGTCAATTGTAGACAAAGTCTTTGCTTCAGCGTACCTAGTGACATAATTCCCTACTGTCAAGATGTATTGGGATTTGTTTGACGAGCAAGGTTCAATTGGGCCAATAAGTTCCACAGCAACACGGCTAAATGACCCCTCTATTAGTAGTATCTTTCCCAACATCACTGGAATAACCCTTCCCTTGTCTAAAATTTGTTGGCATATGTCACAGGACTTACAATACATAGTTTATCTCTTGTGATACACCAGGCCAATGAAACTTATTTAAGATTCTTTCTTGTGCTTTAGCTATGCTAAAATGGGTGCTATTATAGTATGCTATCTACCGTCGAATTTCTATTATAGTATGCTATCTACCGTCGAATTTCTACTATAGTATGGTATCTACCACAAAGTATGTTATCTACTGTCAATGTTTGATGAGGATTATCAAACAGATTACTTACCACCAGTATGTTATCCTCATTGGACTTTAATTATAGTTTGATAATATTTATTGGCAAGACAACATGGGTGCATAATTATAAGAAGTTTGTAGGGAAACTTTTTTTTTTTACAAATTATTCAAAGCTCATTATACAACTATGTTACAAGTTAATCAAATGAAAAATCAAATATTACAAAACTGAAAGAAAATAATCTATGAAAAAGGTTCAATAAAAAAATTTATTCTACTACTGCTTGTAAACTTATCTTACATCATTCAAGAAAGCAGGAAATGCATCTCCGCCTTTTCTCGGAACTTTCCAATTGAAACCACCACACTACACACTTCCAGACATATTAAACCAATCAGTGACAGTATTAGGTGATTTTCCAGTTAATTGTAAAGTAGTGTTAATTGGGGTCTCATAAACAAAATAATGACCAATTCCAAAATTTCAGAAAGGGGTGGTAGATAGCAAAATCGGCGGTAGATAGCATACTATAATAGCACCCTAAAATGTCCTACCATCATGCCTGTATGGGCTAAATCCATCAGAGCTTCACAGTACACATGTGGTAAAATCAGCTGGCCCTTCTGACTTCCACCAACTAGTGATCTCCCATAGAGCTTTTTACTCTTTACAAGGAACTGTGAGACTTCTTTGGACTTGTCATGTGTAAACAATTCTTCTTCATCAGTATACAGTATTTCCTTATATTGTTTAAAGATTAACCTTTCTTCTAAAAATCACCTTCGTAATTGTCTTGACACATCTGGTTAAGTTCAGCTACTTTGAGTTTTGGCAACGCCCTTTCTGCTTAGATTGCCCGATGGTTACTACAGCATACTTTTCAGATTCTGGTTTTAAGCCACCAGAAGAACCAGGGATATTGCCAATGATAAGGTCAAACAGGGAAGTCAACTATTTAGACATGCACCTATTACGCTATCAGTAAAGAGTTTGCCATTACAATATTCACAGCAACTTCCTTTAAATATACTCGGAGAAGTCGGCTCATCAGCGAGCGAAAATACATTCCCTCTGCGCATGACGTCACACTAAGAACAGTCCCCCCTGATAGGTATACGTAGTAACACGATGCAAGGATACCTTTCCAAAAAGAATACTTCTTAAGGGGTAGATATTTTTTATTTTGTTTTACTTAAAGTACATATTTTCCTAATAGCAAGACCATACATCAAACTTTCATAACCACTTGAACTTTATCATGAGGTTCATTATTATTATTATTATTATTATTATTATTATTATTATTATTACTAGCCAGACGACAACCCTAGTTGGAAAAGCAGGATGCTATAAGCTCAGGTGATCCAACAGGGAAAACAGCCCAGTGAGGAAAGAACAAAAGGAAAAATATTTTAAGAAGAGTAACAACATTAAAATAAATATCTCCTATATAATCTATCAAAACTTTAACAAATAAAATAGAAATAAGAGAAATAAGATAGAAAAGTGTTCCCGAGTGTACCCTCAAGCAAGAGAACTCTAAACCAAAGACAGTGGAAGACCATGATACAGAGGTTATGGCACTACCTAAGACTAAAGAACAATGGATTGTTTTTGGAGTGTCCTCCTAGAAAAGCTGCTGACCATAGCTGAAGAGTCACTACTACCCTTACCAAAAGGAAAGTAGCCACTGAACAATTTCAGTGCAGTAGTTAACCCCTTGGGTGAAGAAGAATGCTATTTGGATTAAGTTTGATGAAGAAAAGTAACATTCCTTAATTGGCTATTTCTTAATTCTTTAAGGTCTGTAAATGAATACCCACTCCGCTCTCATTCTCTCTCTTTCTATTTTAAAAAGGAAAATGAAACTTGTTTATCCTAGTTCACTCTCTCCTAATATTTTAGTTTGTAAATAAATACCTCTCTCTCTCTCTCTCTCTCTCTCTCTCTCTCTCTCTCTCTCTCTCTCTCTCTCTCTCTCTCTCTCTGTGTTTCTAAAGAGAGAGAGTGTTCACGCCGGAAAACCTGAAGAAACTACGAAAATACGGAAAGCCTTTGTATTTCAAAAGTTTTCATTTCTTAATATTTGATAATTAATATCAGAGTATCCGAATATATTTTACCGTAAAATTTGAATTTTCACCGCCACAGCCTTTATATTAAAACTCAATTTCATCATTCAGGCAATGTAGTCCTGACGACACTCGATAACATCCTTCTCGAGAAGATGTCGTCCTATCGAAGGCACCGAATATGAAATGGGGAATCGTAACTACAGTTTTCATGTTATCCTGAAAACATCCTGAGGATCAGTTTGTCCGGAGAGATGCTGTGTTCGCTTCTTTGGACGCCATTGCGAGGATTATCCACTCATAAACGCACACTAACATGTTCAAGTACGCATTTAGAAGTGGCAAGCCATGCATAACCTGGATGAAAGAGCAGAGGATTCTTCACTGGAGAAAAACGTTGAAGCCACGAGACTTCCCGGAGAATCCTAAAGCCAAGATTTCGCGAGGAGTCCTAAAGCCAAGACTTCCTGGCGAATCCTAAAGCCACAAGCCTTATTAGTTGTTGCAGGAATTGAGACCGTTCCAGCAGAACTGGACTTATTGATCAACGTAGTGTTAGTGTTAAATTGTGAGGGGGAATGGCGAGAAAGCCTCACATTCTAAGCTGCGCTGCACAAGCAAGACCAATTTTGAAACTGCATCAACCCCTTCCCAACCGTGGAATCTGGAACTCCATCGGAGAATGCAGAGGAAAAAAACATGGATGGCCTGGATGGGGGTTGCAGAAACGTCTTCACTGGAAAGAGAACATTGGAGCCTCGAGACGGGAAGACTCTGTTCCAACGGAAATCGAATCGGAGATAACCGCAGAACCAAACTTAGCTTCTGTCAAAGCAATTCATTCTGCTTTGTATACGAGACAACGTTCCTGAAGAACGGACTTTACTCCCGCTGCATGATTTTATTTTAATTTTCCACGAAGAGTTAAGTGAAAAAGTGATTCGAAATGCGTGTCGACACCAAATAATAAATGGATAAAAGTAAATGTAGTTTTCTTTTCCTAAAAACTAACTGGAGCTCAGTATGTCCGGAGAGATTTTTGGACATCATTACGATATTGTCTACTCTTTTGTGTGTATGTATGTATTTATGTATGTATGTATTTCAAATACAAATTAGGAAAGAAAGTCTAAAATTCTTCGTCAGATCCCAGATGTCTCCGGGATCCAGTTTCGTTGTGAAGACATTCCGGAGACCAGTAATGACTCCGACCAGATAGCTGGGTTTTTTAAAATATAGGTGGGTGATGGGCTGAAAGAAGATAGATTGAATATGGATTTAGTTTTACATGTAATTGTTATTGTGGTGCAGGTTTGGATGCTAAAGTCGTTTCTGGAATGGAACAGAATCTTAAGGATCTTATTGGAGCTTCCAAAGAGAAGCTTTTATGTTGCTACTGTTGTTCCATCTTGGATTACGGAACATTTATTACGGATGCAAGAGAAATGGCTGAGAATGAATCACGATCTTATAATGACAAAAAGGAAGCACTCGCCAAAGACATGATGGAAGAGAGAAAACTCGACAATAGCAACAAGATCGTTGGTGAAGATGTAATTGAAAAGTAAGAATCTATTTTGAAAAATGAAGAAACATGGAGGAAAGAGAGAATTCCTATACAAGAAACAAAAGATCAGGTAAAAAAAATGGCTGAAATATTCAAGGGAAGAGGAAGACTATGTGGCATTGCGTGAAATTCTGAAGAGAGATGCTAAGGACTCAGCCTTAGCTAGAATACGAGAAATTAATACGAAAGATCACACGAGGCAAGAATAGTTGATGAACTCGTTCAAGGGTACGAGAATAATATAAAAAAGAGAAAAGGGAATATGGAAGAACAAAACAAGCCCAGTAAAAGTTCAAAAAGGCCAAGTGAAAGAACTTATAGAGCATTTTCAGGGAACTGGAATTACTGAAAATGGTATTAATATCAAACAAATGGATGAGAAAGAATGTGTCTTACAAAGAGAAATTTTAAGAAGAGATGCTAAGGACTCGGCCTTAGCTAGATTACGAGAATTACTCGGATACGAGATATCAAACGAAATAGGAAAAGCTGATGAACTGATTAACAAGTACGAGAATAAGATAAAAAGAGAAAAGGAATATGGAAGAAAACAAGCCCAGTAGTTTCAAAAAGCCCAAGTGAAAGAACTTAAAGAGCATTTTGAGAGGACTGGAAATACTGAAAATGTGATCCATATCAAACTAATAGATGTGGGAGAATATGTCAAAGAGAAATTCTAAGAGATGCTAAGGACTCAACCTTAGCTAGAAAACGAGAAATACTCGAATACGAAAGATCACACGAGACAGGAATAGTTGATGAACTCGTTCGAAAGTACGATAAAAAGATAAAAAGAGAAAAGGGAATATGAAAGAAGAAAACCAGCCCAGTAGAAGTTCAAAAAGGCCAAGTGAAAAAACCTATAGAGCATTTTGAGGGAACTGGAAATACTGAAAATGTGATTAATATTAAACTAATGAATGGGAAATATGTGGTACTAAGAGAAATGCCGAGAAGAGATGCTAAGGGTCATACTATTGGAATAATTATTTTAGTTTTTTTTTTATTTGAAGGTAACTATGGGTTTGAACTAGCGGTTGCTTGTATAGTTTATTGTTGGTGTTTGTCGTCATTTTCGGTGTTCAAATTCCTTTTGTTCTTGGTATCTTTAGTTTGGTTATAGGCTTGTTCAGTTGTTTTAACTTTATTTAGTCTAATGCAAGGTCATGTATAAACACGCCGCACACCTTTGTAATAATTTAATGTATCTTATAAAATAATATCCCTCCCTAACTTGCTGGTTTGAGTAAGAGAATAGTAAATGTTGTTAACCCCCCCCCTTTTTACCACTTTCTTTACGAGCGTTCCATTTGCCTAACTGGTCCGAGTTGATGTCTGGAAACCGTGCCAGTAGCGAATCGGTCGACAATTGGTGACCGGTAAAGAAATACTAAGTGAGAATAAAGAAAGGAACTTAATTCTCGAACCTTAAATTGAAAAGGTTCCTAAGCAAAGGTTTTATGCAGGTAAGAAAGTGGTATTGCCTTAATAACTGTACACCATTGAAATGAAATTGCATTATCTTATAATTGTGTCAATCCCTTGATTATCTGGCATGCATTTCAATTACGCTTCACGGAGAGCTATTACTAGCAATAATAATTTAGGAATCTAATAGCAATGGATATAAACGAGATAAGCACGTCTTTGTTGAGGCTGCCTTGACTAGGCCGAGTTTTAAAAATAACCTAAAGGCTCTTCCATACGAGGGTCAAATGTACGGCGGACAGACACTGTTACCAATTTTGTTATATGGGTGACGTTCAAGAGTGTATATGACGTCATTGACGAAGAAACAAAGGACAAAGCATTGAGGTGCCCGGGCCCGTTGTTGAGCCACTGAATGGGTGGCTGACTATTGTCTGACAAAACTCGACTGCACTCTGCCCAGCGTCTGGCCCCAAGTCATATGTTCGCCTGTCTGTGCCTATCGTATGCCTTGGACTATTTTGATCTGGTAACACTTTCAAAGCAAAAAAAATAAGGGCAAAGTAAAGTGCCTGCCCTGCATTTGTCCCTTGTGTGGAAGGGGCTTAACAACAATAATACGAGCTTTGCTTGGCTTGCACCAATCCCGGTAGAGTATGCATTTAATACAGTATTATTAAATGGATGTCACTGGTATTATAGATTACTGGGATGTACCGAGGGATGATTTTCTCACAAAAAAATATAATCAACTAGTCCAAAGTTTCTTGAAGTTTGTCTTATATTCACTTATTACAATGTCACGTTATATTTGATTTACCTTATGTTTAAGGTAATGTTGCCCTCTTGCGTGAGGGTACATTCGGGCACACTGTTCTATCCAATTTCTCTTCCTCTTGTTTGGTTAAAGTGTTTACAGTTTATATAGGAAATATTTATTTTAGTGTTGTTATTGTTCTTGAAATATTTTATTTTTCCTTGTTTCATTTCCTCACGGGGCTATTTTCCCTGTTGGGGCCCCTGGGCATATAACATCCTGTTTTTCAAACTAGGGTTGTAGCCACCATCACCACCACCACCACAACCACAATGATCACCACCACCACCATAACACCAACAACCTCAACAGCCACCATAACAACTACAACCACAAACAGAGGCGAAAACATAACCTCCTTCCAACTTCATTGGTAGAGGACTGATACTAAATGCAATGATTATAGAAAAAGACACTTATATATGAGTGATAGTTTTTGTAACTAATTTGTCAAAGAGTTGTCTATGTAATCTAACTAATCTGTCAAAGAATTGTCTATGCAGTCTAACTAATCTCTCAACGAATTGTCTGTGCAGTCTAACTAATTTCTCAACGAATTGTCTGTGCAGTCTAACTAATCTGTCAAGGAAATGTCTATGCGGTCTAACTAATCTGTCAAAATTGTCTAGGGGGTCTATTTAATCTGTCAAAAAATTGCCTAAACAGTCTTAACTACTCTGTCAAAGAATTGTCTATGTGGTCTAACTAATCTGTCAAAAAATTGTCTATGTAGTCTAGTTAATCTGTCAAAGAATTGTCTATGGGGTCTAACTAATCTGTCCAAGAATTGTTTATGGGGTCTAACTAATCTGTGCAAGAATTGTCCATGCGGTCTAACTAATCTGTCCAAGAATTGTCTACATGGTCTAACTAATCTGTCAAAGAATTGTCTACATGGTCTAACTAATCTGTTAAAGGATTTTCTATGCAGTCTAACTAATCTCTAAGAATTGACTATGCAGTCTAACTAATCTGTCAATAAATTGTTTATGCAGTCTAACTAATCTCTCCGATAATTGTCTATGTGGTCTAACTAATCTGTCAAAGAATTGTCTATGGGGTCTAACTAATCTGTCAACGAATTGTCTACGTGGTCTAACTAATCTGTCAAAGAATTGTCTACATGGTCTAACTAATCTGTCAAAGAATTGTCTATGCAGTCTAACTAATCTGTCAAAGAATTGTCTATGCAGTCTAACTAATCTGTCAACGAATTGTCTACGCAGTCTAACTAATCTGTCAAAGAATTGTCTAAAGATATCGAAGCCAAAATACAAGTTTCTTAGGCAAGGGAGTAAACAAATAGTATTTGCTTACACGAGGATACTATGGATAACATACACATTTAAAAAAAAACTCAATTTCAATCGGAATTTCTCTATAAAAATATACTGTTCTCATCCGTATTCCAGTAAACTATATGACAGTCATTTTTACCATATTTTATTATAATCTTTTACGGGTTGGTGGCCGTAATATCACTCCTTAACGTCATTATCATTTTTAAGACGGCAAATGCCTGGCAACATTTATTCCAGGATTTTTACCGTTTCTTAAGGCAAATTTATAATTTTAAAACGGTTTGTTTAAACACTACACCTGCACATATCTATTAGATATTAAATTTTGTTTCTAAAAGTTTCTGTTGAAAGCCTTTTAAAGTCTAAATAGTCTTTCGGGGGATTAAGTAATCGTTTCCTTGTCAAAATACAAGAATAACAATAGAAACTCGGAGTTTGGTGAAGGTCTCTGATTGGCTGAAGTTAATTTTCGACTTGGGTCCCAACTTTTGGGAATTTGTCCAAAAGTCGGGAATTTGTCCAAAAGTCGGGAATTTTTTGCCGTTAGGGGAAAAAACTAGGGTACCTGATCAATATCCAGTCTTTATTGGAATTTTTGGTTAATTTTAATATCATTCTAATATTCCCACTATTCCTCAGAATTTACCAATATTTTTTTATATATAGGAGGTAGATATTTAACAATTGAAATTCGGTTTCTGTAAGTAAAAACAGCAATATAACTTTCAGATCTCACATTGAAATCCAAACACAAGTAAGCTGTCAATATCATGTTTAAAAATAAAAACTACATTTTAATGTTTGTGGTATCATAAAGAAATTTATGAAAAGTAAATACATAGCATATTAAAGTTAGAAAAGATGCAACAGCCTGTCAAATAATTATTTCTGATTACTTTAGTTAGTTACAGATGGTTTCAAACTATTGGAACCTAGATATGTCTACTGTAGGCTCTAGAGCCTTTAAATAAGCTGTCCCGAGACTATACAATAAGCTCCCACGAGACATCCGAATGATTAAAGATATTAAGGCTTTCAAGAGGAAACTGAAGACTTTTTTATTCTGTGAGTGCTTCGATAGTGTCGATTTAACATTAAACGAGAAAGACGCGATGTGAAATTGTGAATGCTTTCGAACGAGCATGACAAAGTGTCTGTGAAGGTCCTGTAGAGAGTAGGGTTCCCCTGCTGTATAGGACCAGAAAACATCCCTTGAAGTAAATAAAGTAAATGTTAAAAGAAATAACTTCTGACTTAGGGAAATTCTAGGGATTGTCTAGGGATGTATTTGTCGCCTGTGAAAGATTCATTCTAGTCACAGTCTCGGTGATAGAAGGACCGTGGTTTTTTAACTAGTGCTTTGTGTAAACAATGGAGGCAGTAAGTGTAAGAAATACTTTTCAGGTGTATCATTCTGACGTTCTCGCGGATTTATATTACTTTGAACTCTAGAAATTTCAATAACCAGCGTTTTGCTTACAAAAGATTTAAATTTTGCGAAGGATTTTTGTTAATGATATTTGATCAAATAGTTTTTTTGTAGCTCGTGCTAGTTCCAAATGTGTGGAAGGTTATGTTATATTTTACAATAGTTATTTTGTGGTTTTTGAGTTTCAAGTTAAGAACATTACTGGATAGTTCCCTTTATTCGTAATTGTTGCGAAAGGAAGAAACTGAGCCCATTAGCCTACCAGTGCCTAGTCTTAGGTTAGTACTAAATTCCTTTTTACTGTAGGCCGGTGATCTTCATTGTGCAGCTCGCGAGTCACAGAGATGAATCAATCCTATGTACCCGAAAATCTCCTCACATTGAGAAAGGTGGCGTTAGTTGGTTGAAGATTGGACCCCTACGACGAAGGGGACCGTGGGCTCTTGCACGAAGGCATCTCGTAAGTAAGGTAATCTTGCGAAAGAGTCACATCATATCAAAACACGAAGGACTGACAGGATGATGATGGGATGACAGCAACATGTCGACCAAGGCCGGAGTCAAAGTTCAGTCGAGGGTGCCACAAAGTAGACAAGGCCTCTCCAAACCCGGTTCCTCTTCGGTCCTAGTGAATTTGATTTTTTTCTTATTGTCAGTTGGCGGCTCGCAGGAGAGAGAGAGAGAGAGAGAGAGAGAGAGAGAGAGAGAGAGAGAGAGAGAGAGAGAGAGAGAGAGAGAGAGAAACTTCATCAGTGATCAGAGAAAACCGAAAATGTTGGTTTCAGATTTCATCATTTAATAACATTGTTAATAGGAATAACTTCAATAGGCCTAGTCTTCATTTTCATCTGGCCAAAAATAGGAACTTTGAAATCTCGATTACTCTGTCATGTTTGCATGAAATTGAAGTAACTTGAAGAAATTTAACTAGTAACTGGAGAGCCCTGCCGTAGGTGATGAAATTATGAGGCTGCATTTTTATGGTTTAATCAATATTTTATTGGGAAATTCCGGTATTGGGTTTTAGTTACATATTTCAGTTTGACCGAAAGACATATTGCATATTTATCCGCATTTTTTTTTTAGAATGTTAAAACTTGGTGACGGTGAAGTAACGTGAAAGAATGCTTAATTTGTGTAAACCAATTTGGTTTTATTTTACGTTTTAACATTTTTTCAAAACTATTTTAATCAGCATATTTCAAATAAATCATTATAGTGCCATAGCCTCTGTGCCATGGTTTTTCACTGTCTTGGGGTAGAGTTCTCTTGCTTGAGGGTACACTCCGGCACACTATTCTACCTTATTGCTCTTCCTCTTGTACTTTTAAGTTTTTATAGTTTATACATGAAAGGTTTATTTTAATGTTGCTACTGTTCTTAAAATATTTTACTTTAATTGTTAATTACTTCTCCTGTAGTTTGTTTATTTCATTTTCTCCCTGTTGGAGCCCTCGGGCTGATAGCATTCCTCTTATCCATCTAATGTTGTAGCTTAGGAAGTAATAATAATAATAATAATTCGTTTATCTCCCATAACAATCTCTCGCTGGGCAATGATAACCGAGGTAATCCTTTTCTCGTTTCCAAATATTTATGCACAAGTTCCGGATATTGTTCTACAACAGCCATTTTTTTTTCACCCTCCCCCTTATTTCCAACATGGCTACCGCCCAAGAAAATGTCTCCAAGAAGGAAGTGCAATCTATTTTGAAATTTAGTTTAATTTTCGTTTATTTCGGTCATTTATGTTGAAAAGGTTCGCCGTTTCGTATGCAGGTATTGTTGCTCATGTGAAAGTGAAAAAAAAGATAATCCTTGAAATGATGACAGTAAAAAAAAAAATTATAATTCTCTAAATGATGACTCGCGTGATTGGTCTCCCCAGCCTGAGCAGAGGAGTAATGTTAATTTTGCAAGCTTAGCGAGCCACAGTGGAGCAAAAAAACACTATTCTGTCTTATTTATCTTCCGCTTACTTGGTTAAAGTTTTCATAGTTTATAAATTAAATATTTATTTCAATGTTACTGTTCCTAGAATATTCTAATTGCTAATTACATATATTATTTCCTTACCTTACTGGGCTATTTTTTTCTGTTGGAGCCCCAGGCGTTATAGCATGCTGCTTTTCCAACTAGGGTTGTACCTTTGCAAGTAATAATAATAATAATAATAATAATAATAATAATAATAGGTATCCGGGTTTCTATATTTTGGTTTCTTGAGAAAATATTTTTTGGAAAAACTTAATTTGAAAAGATTTATTTTATATTAAACTATCATCCTTTTGTTTTAATATTCTATTAGCGGACAGGCGTAATTACCTTATTTTCTGACAACTAGTACCATAAGTAGTTGTGTGTGGAGGGGAGGGGGAAGTTCTCCGTAGTCTGTTTTTCGACCAACCAGACAAAAGTGGTTTTCAGCATATTGTTTTTCGTTAAGGAGACGGCCGTGTGGGTCTTTCTTTCTCAATGAATTGAAAATAACACTTTTTAATCTAAAGATCACAAATCGTATGTTGTGATAAATACACAACAAGTCTTCGCCAAACAAAAAGGTAATAAGTTACTATTTTCAGGCATTAGATTACTGTATGGACATGAGTCGTGGTATGACAATGAACAATATCCAACAGAATTTGTAGATTTCAGAACAAAGCCCTCAGAAGAATATTGGTAGTTAAATGGAAGGACAGGATTAGAAATGAAACTATAAAAGATTACTCGAGTGCCATATGTGGGTGAGATCATGGTGAGGGGTAGATAGATATGGTTTGGACATGCTCTTCTCACTCCCCGATTGAGATTAGTTCACCAAAGTTTCAACTAGGATTCACAAGGCACCAGAAGAGTTGGAAGACCCAGTTCTATAAGGGTGAGAACTATGAAGCGTGAAGTAGATGATAATGAATGGAGAAGTGTTGATTTAAACGCTCAAGATAAAGACGACTGGCAAAATGTAACCGATGTCATTTGCGTCAATAGGCGTAGGAGGAGATGGTGATGGTGAAATGATATGTTTCACGTGGAAATTTCTGGCGACAATATCATTTTGATATATATTCAAAATATATACTAAATAAGAAATGGAGTGTTTACTGAAAAGTTTCCATGAAATATACTCTTCACAAATAGTGACACTTTTGAGTAATTACTCTTTTTAATGCTTTTATTTTTAATATATATCAAATGTACTCTGACATCACGAACTTCTGTTTGGTTGACTATATCGACGATGTCAGTTCCAGGACGTTTACTAAGGAGACCAGGCTAGTTTTTTTTTATAATGATAATAAAAATAATAAAATTAATAATGATAATGATGATAATAGTAAAAACGGCTATTGACGCAAAGGGCCTCGGTTAAATTTCGCCAGTCCTCTCTCTCTTGAGCTTTTAATTCAGAACTAATCCATCCATCATCTCCCACTTCATGCTTCATAGTCCTCAGCCATGTAGGTCTGGGTCTTCCAAATACTCTAGTGCCTTGTGGAGCCCAACCGAAAGTAACAATGAATACAAGGTTGGATAAGATAGATTTGAAATCGAAATAAAAAAAAAAAAGGAATGAAAATTATGAGTTTTAGATGTTTGTTTTACAGAGGGGCAGAAAATACAACTGTATTTGTTTAGCTGCAGACTTAAGAACATTTACTAATTTACAAACAGTATCATTGAATTAGAGAAATTGGATTCACCAACCAGAGAAGTTGCCCAATGTAGTAGACAAAGTATGGAAGTAAAAAATGAAAAGATGCAGGCTATACCGTCTTGTGTTGGAGGTAACTAAGGACTATGAAATATTTTGAAATTATACCACATCTCGCCTTGTGACCACAATGATAGTATTGTGGAAAGAGCAACGAGGAATTCCGAACCTGGTTTTGGTGTGGTGGTAGTAAATAAGTTATGAGTAAATTGAAAAATAACTTTTAAGTCATTTTGAGGGAAATGCGTTTTATTTAGAACATTTGTTTTTCATTTATCATTTCTAACTGATAGTCTGTTAATTACTAAAGCGGTAACAATCTCTCTCTCTCTCTCTCTCTCTCTCTCTCTCTCTCTCTCTCTCTCTCTCTCTCTCTCTCTCTCTCTCTCTCTCTCTACTACTACAAATGTTTTGTAATGAATCGTTGACTAATGATAGATAAAATTACTATAATATTATTATTTTCTTCAGAAGTTGAACATGTCAAGAAGATGAGAATCTTTCTGGACCATGGCTCTAGATCCCATCTTCAGGTCACAAGACTAAAAGAGGAGAATTATTATCATCACCAGCTTCATCCAGGTGCCATATCACCAAGCACATTCGGCAATCATGGCTCGCCATCCCTCCTTATTTCCGGCTTTCTGCAGCAACTAAACCGCACATTTATGCTGTGGTAATTACAGGTAAGTGGGTGACAATATAAGATTTATCTTTTTTGACCGTGTGAAAACATTAAAAGTCGAACAGTTCTGGTTTTAAGGCTATTGAGGTATCATTCGGGCCTTAAATAAATTTTATGCTAAATTTCATCATATTACGTGAAATTCATGTCCATATACAGTACCCAATTTACTGTGCGTTATGCCTGACATAAATTTTAGCATTTTTGAAATCTTATCCTTTTTTATAGCCCTTTCAATAAGTACTTCCCACAGCATGCACATGGCCCCTTACTTCTATTAACTTCATCCGGGTTTTTGCCCCTTCTCACTTTTTTTACAGCCCTCTCAATAAATGCTTCCCACGACATGCATATGGCCCCTTACTTTTATGAGCTTCATACAGGCTTTTGTCACTTCTATATATTTTTATAGCCCTCTCAATAAGTACTTCACCCAGCATGCACATGGCCCCTTATTTTTATTAACTTCATCTGGGCTTTTGTCCCTTCTCAATATTTTTTTTTCTGCCCTCTCAATAAGTGCTTCCCACAACATGCATATGCCTCCTTACTTTTATGAGCTTCATCCAGGCTTTTGTTAATTCTCACTTTTTTTTTTTTTACAGCCCTCTTAATAAGTACTTCTCACAGCATGCATATTCCCCCTTACTTTTTTTTTTTAAACATCTGACTTAGCCGGTGGATATATATATATAGCTTACGTTTCTGACATCACGGCAGAAATTCAAAACTCGCGGCAATCGCAGATTGGGTAGCTAGGTGTAGTACTAGCGCCACCACTCGCCAGGTAACTGGAACCATTCCAGGATTCCTTAGAGCTTTCTCTGCCGCCATTGCTGGCGACATCATTGGAACATTCGCTCGTTATAACCTTCGATTTTTGCAGTATCTTTGGTGAAGTACTTTTTTTTGGTTAATTGGCTTTCGCTTGATTGGATTTACTTACGGATTCTCTTGTACCTCTTTGATTTGAATTATTTTGACCTTTGTTTGTTGACCTCTCTCTGGAATTTTCCAACATGGTTGACCCTTCCCCAGTTTATAGAATGTGTGTGTGAAAGGCTGTAAAACCCGCCTTCCTAAGGCCTCTA
Organism: Palaemon carinicauda; assembly: GCF_036898095.1. NCBI lineage: Eukaryota > Metazoa > Arthropoda > Malacostraca > Decapoda > Palaemonidae > Palaemon > Palaemon carinicauda. Next base: position 27,950,010 of record NC_090757.1, read on the forward strand.
TCGATCCCCACTCTATTTGTACCAAATGTAGATGTAAGATTTGTCAATTAAGGGATCAATGTGATGAATGTGTGTTGTTACCTGAGAGCGAGTGGCTGGATTTCGATCAGTACACTCGTAAGTTAGAGAGATATAGTCAGACGAAGTTCTTCTTGATCTAGAGATTTTTCCTCTCCACGTGTCCCTGAACCTATTCCTTCCCGTGTAGTGGTAGTTCATGAACCTCCTACTGTTACCGATGAGCCTTCACTTAGGGATATGATGAGTGCTATTCAAGCCCTTGGTGTTACGGTTGAATCGCTTGCTACGGACAGGAGCCAACTTATGTCCGATGTGAATATGCTTAAAAGTGGCAGTGTTAGTGCCAAAAGTGCGGGGAATGTGTTCAGTGCTGTGGAGGTTGCGTCTGCTTGTACCTGTCGTTCACCTAACCTAAGACCTCTTTCAAGCTCCCCAACCCCTGGGAGAAGGAATGTCGATCAGCGAAAGGGAATGAGAGGCGTAACCGCACGAGCAGACGTCCCCTCGAGCATTTCTGTTGATGTTTCACGAAACGCTCGGCCTCACCATGGGAAAAGTGAGGTTAAGTTTACCTCATCTTCAGATGACGCTTTAGTCAGTAAAAAATATAATCGCAACTGGCGTCAGTTTCCAGACCTCTCGAGGAAAATGATCTCAATAGATCAGAGTCGTTTATCGTCTCAAATACCTGGCTGTGGTCATTGGAGCAGTCCAGAGCGATTGCCTTCTTCTGAAGAAGGTTCTCCTGCCAAACGTCCTCTTAGAACGTCTGGTTCGGACAAACTTCCAGCGATTGCTATGCAGGTTCCTGGATCTGTTGTGTCGTCTGGACGTTCCAGGCGTGACGTGAGTGGGGAAGAAGGCGAATTGATCGCTGACGTTTCGGGCCGAACTTGACCTCAAGTTGACCCTAAGTTAAGCCTTTTACAGGACATGCAGCTTAAGCTATCTTCAATTATGCAGTCATATTGACAAGTTCCTGAGTGTCATGAAGCTTTGCAATCTGTGCGTCGTAATTCGGTTAAGCTTGAGCTTAAACGTCAAGCTTCCAGGCGTGAAGCTGAACGTCAAGCTGACGTGTTAACTGATAATGATGTTTATCATGCAATCAAACGTGACGTCGAGCTTCAATCATATCAAGTTAGACGTGACGTTGAACTTCAAGTTGATCATGACACCAAAGGGCAAGTTGATGCTGGATGTCAAGCTGGCGCACACGGCGCCCAACGTCTAGTTTGCGCACAGGCGAGCAAAGACGTCTTTATTCCAGCTGAAGTCTTGTCGGAAGATGATGATGGTGATCCTCTTTCCGCAGCTGAACCTATGGAAAACTTATCAGAGGAAGAAGAGCCTAAGACTGCACAGCATTCTTTAGACCTTAAGAAAATAAGGAAAGTTTTTACGGAGGAATTTCCTAGTCACTTTGTTTCTGTTGCTCCACGCTTCCCTCCTTCAGAGTTCACCTTGGGGACAGCAACTCAAGCTCCTATTTTTACAAAGATGGTTCTTTCAAGATCATCTAAGAGAGCTTTAAAATTGTTGGGAGACTGGATGCAGTCCAAGAAAAATCTAGGCAAGTCGGCTTTTTCTTTCCCTCCAGCTAGACTAGCTTCCACGTCAAGTGTGTGGTACGAGACAGGAGAAGTTCTCAGCTTGGGAGTACGTGCCTCTGCCCAGGGGGACTTCTCAAGCCTAGTAGACTCTTCTCGTCGATTAGCCATGAGACGTACTAAAATTTTCTGGATGACTTTCGGAACTCTATCATCTTCTCAAGGGCGTCTTCAGAGCCTTCGAGGTTTTCAACTTTCTCGACTGGACTGTGGTAGCCTTGGGGAAGAAAGTTTCTTCTTTTAAGAACAGTGATAGTTTTATTCAGATCATGTCTTGCATGGACAAAGCTGTTAGGGATGGCGCTAACGAATTAGCAGCCCTTTTTACGGCTGGAGTTCTCAAGAAAAGAGCTCAGATGTGTTCTTTCCTTGCCATGGAGGTCACCCCTTGTCAGAGGTCTGAATTACTGTTTGCGCCACTCTCTCATTCTCTGTTCCCACAAGAACTTGTGAAAGAGGTTGCTGCATCTTTAGCCCAGAAGGCCACCCTTGACTTGGTCTCCAAGACAACTCGAAAAGTACTTCCAGCTTCCTTTTCTAGCAACAAACCAAAAGTGGATACTCCTTTGTTTAGATTTATTCCTCCCTTTCGAGGTAGACCCGTCAGTAGGGGTAACTCCAGACCTGATGGGGAAAAAGGAGGGGATCAAGATCGGGTCGAAGCAGGATCTGACTGCTTTCGACTTCAGACAGCAGTAGGGGCCAGACTGAACAACTTCTGGCAGGCTTGGGAGAGAAGGGGAGCGAACCCTTGGTACGTCCATTTGCTGAAGGAGGGATACAAGATTCCTTTCATAAAGAAACTCTCTTTAGTTCAAGATCAAATAGATCTCTCCCCCAGATACTGAGAGGACTCAGAGACAGGCTTTGCTTCTACAAGTGTCCCTCTTGTTGGAAAAAGGGACAGCAGAGAGGGTACAGGACATACAGTCTCCAGGTTTTTACAACCGCCTCTTACTGGTTCCAAAGAACTCGGGGGATGGAGACCAGTCCTAGATGTAAGCGCTCTCAACACTTTCGATGGAGACTTCCAGAACTGTGCTAGCAACAGTAAGGAAAGGTGACTGGATGGTTTCTTTAGACGTCCAGGACGCCTATTTTCATATCCCAATACATCTAAACTTCAAACGTTACCTGAGGTTCGTCTTCGGGAAGGAAGTATTCCAGTTTCGGGCCATGTGTTTCGGCCTCAGCACCGCTCCTCTTATTTTTACAAAGCTTATGCTAAATGTAGCAAGCTTCCTAAATTCAACAGGTATCAGAGCCTCCCTGTATCTGGACGACTGGTTACTCAGGACATCTTCCTTCAATCCCTGTCTGGAGGATCTCAGATTGACATTGACCTTAGCAAAGGAACTGGGTCTTCATGTCAACACAGAGAAGTCCCAACTGATCCCATCTCAGAAGATTCTTTATTTGGGGATGGAGATTCAGTCTAGTTTTTTGGGCTTTTCCATCACCCACAAGGATAGAGCAAGCCCTCCTAAAGATTCGTCTTTTTCTAGGGAAAAGAAATTGTTCTGTGAGACAGTTGATGATTCTGCTGGGAACACTCTCCTCACTGGAGCAGTTCATCTCCCTAGGAAGACTAAATCTCTTTCCTCTTCAATTTCACCTCAACCACTATTGGGACAAGGAGAAGGGCCTAGAGACAGAAAGTATTCCACTTCCAGAGTCTGTCAAGAGTTGCGTACAGTGGTGGAACGACACAACCAAATTTCAGGATGGCCTCTCGCTAGAGCAAAGGAGCCCAGACCTTGTGATGTGTTCCGACGCTTCGGACTCGGGGTGGGGAGCAACACTGGGAAAACTGGAGTGCTTGGGTCGGTGGACAAAAGACCAAGAGAGCCTCACCATCAACCAGAAGGAGCTATTAGCAGTCCTGTTAGCCCTTCAAGGTTTCGAAAGGTTGATTCTGAACAAAGTAGTGCAAGTAAACGCAGACAACAATACATCGTTGGCCTACATTTCCAAAAATGGCGGGACTCACTTGAAGTCCCTTTACGAGACTGCAAGGGAGCTTCTAGTTTGGGCGAAAGAAAGGAACATCACCTTACTCACAAGGTTCATCCAAGGAGAGAGGAACGTGATGACAGACAGCCTCAGCAGAAGAAACCAAGTCATTCCCACGGAATGGACTCCACATCACGAGGTTCGCAAGAAACTTTGGCGGATTTGGGGTCTTCCGTCCATAGATCTGTTTGCAACCTCAAGAACGAAGAGGCTTCAAACGTGCTGCTCTCCGGTACCAGATCTAGAAGCAGTCCACATCAACGCTTTCCTGCTGGACTGGTCTCACCTGGATTTGTACGCGTTCCACCCCTTCAAAGTCCTGCACAAAGTCTTACAAAAGTTTGTCTTTCCCGAGGGAACCAGATTGACTCTAGTTGCTCCCCTCTGGCCATCAAGAAAATGGTTCACCGAGGTACTAAAATGGATGGTGGACATGCCAAGAAGCCTACCAATGCGGAGAGATCTTCTCAGACAACCGCACTTAAAAAAGGTTCCATCAAAACTTCCAAGCTCTACGTCTAACTGCCTTCAGACTATCGAAAAACTCACGAGCTAGAAGCTTTTCGAAGGAGGCAGCTAGAGCTATCGCTATAGCAAGGAGGACCTCTACCATCAAGGTCTACCAGTCCAAATGGGAGGTTTTTCGAGATTGGTGCAAAGTCAACTCGGTTTCCTCATCCAGTACCCCTCTGACCCAAATCGTAAACTTCCTTTTACACCTTAGGAGAGAACGCAAGTTTTCCTCCTCTACCATTAAAGGTTATAGGAGCATGCTAGCAGCCTGTTTTCAGGCACAGGAACTTGGACCTCTCTAACAACAAAGACCTTCAAGACCTTCTCAAATCCTTTGAGACCTCCAAGGAGCATCAACTAGAATCACCAGCTTGGAATCTGGATGTTGTCCTGAAGTTTCTTATGAGTGATAAGTTTGAGCCCTTACACTTAGCCTCTTTTAAAGATCTCACCTTGAAGATGCTTTTCTTAGTAAGTCTGGCAACAGCTAAAAGAGTCAGTGAGGTTCATGCTTTTAGCAAGAATATTGGCTTCAGAGATAGTAAGGCTATATGCTCCTTACAGCTTGGTTTCCTGGCCAAGAATTAACGTCCTTCTCATCCATGACCGAAGTCTTTCGAGATTCCAAACTTTTCAGATGTGGTTGGTGAAGAAATAGAGAAGGTCCTGTGCCCTGTAAGAACACTTAAATTTTATCTAGACAAAACTAAAAGATTGCGAGGCAAGTCTGAAGCTCTATGGTGTTCGGTCAAGAAGCCCTCCTTACCAATGTCAAAGAAAGTTTTATCATATTTTATCAGGCTCTTGATTAGAGAGGCTCACACTCAGGCTCTTGATTAGAGAGGCTCACACTCACTGTGGTGAGGCAGACCTTAAACTGCTGAAAGTGAAGACACACGAAGTCAGGGGTGTGGCAACTTCTGTGGTTTTCAAGCAAAATCGATCCTTACAAAGCATTATGGATACAACCTTTTGGAGGAGTAAATCTGTGTTCGCCTCACATTATTTGAAACGTGTCCAGGCTCTTTACGAGGACTGCTACACTTTGGGACCATTCGTAGCACCGAGTGCAGTAGTGGGGGAAGGCTCTACCACTACATTCCCCTAATCCTAATACCTTTTTTCTTCTCTTGAAACTATTGTATTTTTGGTTGTTTGTGGAGACTGGTCGACAGTCTTCCGCAATCATTGATTTTAGCAGGTGGTCAAACTTGTTTCTTGAGAGCGCCCAGAACAAGGGTATTGATTGAGGTCCTATCATAGCGAGGTATTTACACCATTTTTTGACAGCTCCTAGAGGTCTCTCAGCCCCCTGAGTAGATCGTTGGATCTCATAAGGATAGCGGACTAATGAGGCAGAGAATCATAAAAGTCAGCTTCCTTATCAGGTACGAACCCTTAAGTTTGTTTTTATAAAACTCTTGAGTAATATTCCAATAATGTTTAAGCTGGTCTCTAACCCTCCACCACGGGTGTCAATCAGCTATATATATATCCACCGGCTAAGTCAGATGTTTAAAAATGATATTTTCATTATAAAATAAATTTTTGAACATACTTACCCGGTGGAAATATATAATTAAACTCCCTCCCCTCTAGAGACCTATGGGCATGGAAGATCCTGGAATGGTTCCAGTTTCCTGGCGAGTGGTGGCGCTTGTAGTACACCTAGCAACCCAATCTGCGATTGCCACGAGTTTTGAATTTCTGCCGTGACGTCAGTATATATCCACCGGGTAAGTATGTTCAAAAATTTATTTTATAATGAAAATATCATAACTTCATCAAGGCTTTAGTCCCTTCTCACTTTTTCAACAGCCCTCTTAATAAATGCCTCACAGGACAAGAATATGGCCCCCTACTTTTATTAATTTCTTCCTGGCATTTGTTCCTTCTCCCTTTTTTAAATTTTTTATAGCCCTTTTAAATAAGTACTTCCCAGACCATGCATATGGCCCATTACTCTTATTAACTTCATTCAGCCTTTTGTAACTTCTCACCTTTTTTTGCAGTTCTGTCAATATGTACTTCCCACACCATGCACATAGCCCATTACTTATATTAACGTCATCCAGGCTTATGTCACTTCTCATCTTTTTTTTACAGCCCTGTCAATAAGTACTTCCCACAACATGCATATGGTCCCTTACTTTTATCAACTTCATCCAGGCTTATGACACTTTTCATCTTTTTTACAGCCCTGTCAATAAGTATTTCCCACAACATGAATATGGCCCTGTACTTTTATCAACTTCATCCAGGCTTATGTCACTTCTCACCTTTTTTACAGCCCTGTCAATAATTACTTCCCACAACATGCATATGGCCCCTTACTTTTATTAACTTCATCCAGGCTTATGTCACTTCTCATCTTTTTTACAGCCCTGTCAATAGGTACTTCCCACAACATGCATATGGCCCCTTACTTTTGTTAACTTCATCCAGGCTTATGTCACTTTTCACATTTTTTACAGCCCTGTCAATAAGTACTTCCCACAACATGCATATGGCCCCTCACTTTTATTAACTTCATCCAGGCTTATGTCACTTCTCATCTTTTTTACAGCCCTGTCAATAGGCACTTCCCACAACATGCATATGGCCCCTTACTTATGTTAACTTCATCCAGGCTTATGTCACTTTTCACCTGTTTTACAGCCCTGTCAATAAGTACTTCCCACAACATGCATATGGCCCCTTACTTTTGTTAACTTCATCCAGGCTTATGTCACTTTTCACCTTTTTTACAGCCCTGTCAATAAGTACTTCCCACAACATGCATATGGCCCCTTACTTTTGTTAACTTCATCCAGGCTTATGTCACTTTTCACCTTTTTTACAGCCCTGTCAATAAGTACTTCCCACAACATGCATATGGCCCCTCACTTTTATTAACTTCATCCAGGCTTATGTCACTTCTCATCTTTTTTACAGCCCTGTCAATAGGCACTTCCCACAACATGCATATGGCCCCTTACTTATGTTAACTTCATCCAGGCTTATGTCACTTTTCACCTTTTTTACAGCCCTGTCAATAAGTACTTCCCACAACATGCATATGGCCCCTTACTTTTGTTAACTTCATCCAGGCTTATGTCACTTTTCACCTTTTTTACAGCCCTGTCAATAAGTACTTCCCACAACATGCATATGGCCCCTTACTTTTGTTAACTTCATCCAGGCTTATGTCACTTTTCACCTTTTTTACAGCCCTGTCAATAAGTACTTCCCACAACATGCATATGGCCCCTCACTTTTATTAACTTCATCCAGGCTTATGTCACTTCTCATCTTTTTTACAGCCCTGTCAATAGGCACTTCCCACAACATGCATATGGCCCCTTACTTTTGTTAACTTCATCCAGGCTTATGTCACTTTTCACCTATTTTACAGCCCTGTCAATAAGTACTTCCCACAACATGCATATGGCCCCTTATTTTTGTTAACGTCATCCAGGCTTATGTCACTTTTCATCTTTTTTTACAGCCCTGTCAATAAGTACTTCCCACAACATCCATATGGCCCCTTACTTTTATCAACTTCATCCAGGCTTATGTCACTTTTCATCTTTTTTTACAGCCCTGTCAATAAGTACTTCCCACAACATCCATATGGCCCCCTTACTTTTATTAACTTCATCCAGGCTTATGTCACTTTTCATCATCTTTACAGCCCTGTCAATAAGTACTTCCCACAACATGCATATGGCCCCTTACTTTTATCAACTTCATCCAGGCTTATGTCACTTTTCATCTTTTTTACAGCCCTGTCAATAAGTACTTCCCACAACATCCATATGGCCCCTTATTTTTGTTAACTTCATCCAAACTTATGTCACTTCTCACCTTATTTACAGCCCTGTCAATAAGTACTTCCCACAACATTCATATGGCGCCTTAGTTTTATCAACTTCATCCAGACTTATGTCACTTTTCATCTTTTTTACAGCCCTGTCAATAAATACTTCCCACAACATGCATATGGCCCCTTATTTTTGTTAACGTCATCCAGGCTTATGTCACTTTTCACCTTCTTTACAGCCCTGTCAATAAGTATTTACCACAACATGCATATGGCACCTTAGTTTTATCAACTTCATCCAGAATTATGTCACTTTTCATCTTTTTTACAGCCCTGTCAATAAGTACTTCCCACAACATGCATATCGCCATTTATTTTTGTTAACGTCATCCAGGCTTATGTCACTTTTCACCTTTTTTACAGCCCTGTCAATAAGTACTTCCAACAACATGCATATCGCCCCTTATTTTTGTTAACGTCATCCAGGCTTATGTCACTTTAAACCTTCTTTACAGCCCTGTCAATAAGTACTTCCCACAACATGCATATGGCCCCTTTGTTTTATCAACTTCATCCAGACTTATGTCACTTTTCATATTTTTTACAGCCCTGTCAATAAGTACTTACCATAACATGCATATGGCCCCTTACTTTTGTTAACGTCATCCAGGCTTATGTCACTTCTCACCTTTTTATAGCACAGTTAATAAGTACTTCCCATAACATGCATATGGCCCCTTACTTTCATCAACTTCATCCAGGCTTATGTCACTTCTAACCTTTTTCACAGACCTGTCAATAAGTACTTCCCACAACATGCATGTGACCCTTTAGAATAACTTCATCCAGGCTTTTATCACCCCTCTCTTTTTTAGAGTCCTCTCAATAATTACTTCCCCCAGCATCCATGTAACACCTTACTTTTAATAAGTTCATCTGGGGTTTTATACCTTCTCGGTTTTTTTTTCTTTCACAGCCATCTTAATGAGTACTTCCCGCAGCATGCATATGGCCCCTAACTTACACCGGGCTTTTGTCCCTTCTCCCTTTTTACAGGTCTCTCAATAAGTGCTTCCCACGACATGCATATGGCCCCTTACTTTTATTAGTTTCATTCAGGCTTTTGTTACAGCCCTCTCTATACTTTTTTCCCACAAGTTACACATGCCCCTTACTTTTATTAACTTTATCAATTCTTTTGTCACTTCTCACTTTTTTTGATGTCCTCTCAATAAGTACTTCACACAGCATGCACATGGCCCCTTTTATTGATTTAATTCAGGCTTTTGTCACTTCTCATTTTTTACAGCCCTCTCATTAAGTACTTCCCACAGCATGCATATGGCCCCATACTGTTATTAATTTCATCCAGGCTTTTGTCACTTCGTACTCTTTTACTGCCCTCTCCATAAGTTCTTCCCACATAATGCATATGGCCCTTTACTTATATTAACTTCAACAATGCTTTTGTCACTTCTCACTTTTTATAGCCCTCTTAATATGTACTTCACACAACATGCACATGGCCCCTTACTTTTATTAATTTCATTCAGACTTCTTTACTTCTCCTTTTTTACAGCGCTCTCAATAAGTACTTCCCACAAAATGCACATAGCCACTTACTTTAATTAACTTCATCAATTCTTTTTTCACTTAACACTTTTTAGAGCCCTCTCAATAAGTACTTCACACAGCATGCATATGGCCCCTTACTGCTATTAACTTCATCCAGGCTTTTGTCACTTCTTGAGAGTAAACTCGTTAGGCAGTAATTTTTCAGGTCTTTCGTGTCTCCCTTTTGTGAACTAGCTTAATGATAAAGTTTTTCGAAGTTGTAGGTATAAATCTCTCTCTCTCTCTCTCTCTCTCTCTCTCTCTCTCTCTCTCTCTCTCTCTCTCGTGTTTGTTACGTAGTATTCTTCTCTCTCTCTCTCTCTCTCTCTCTCTCTTGTTACATAGTATTCTCTCTCTCTCGCTTGTTACATGGTATTCTCTCTCTCGCTTGTTACATGGTATTCTCTCTCTCTCTCTCTCTCTCTCTCTCTCTCTCTCTCTCTCTCTCTCTCTCTCTCTCTCTCTCTCTCGCTTGTTACATGGTATTCTCTCTCTCTCTCTCTCTCTCTCACTCTCTCTCGCTTGTTACATGGTATTCTCTCTCTCTCTCGCTTGTTACCTGCTATTTTCTCTCACTTGTTTCATGGTACAGTATTCTCTCTCTCTCTCTCTCTCTCGCTTGTTATATGGTATTCTCTCTCTCTCTCTCGCTTGTTATATGGTATTCTCTTTCTCTCTCTCGCTTGTTACATGGTATTCTCTCTCTCTCGCTTGTTACATGGTATTTTCTCTCTTTTTTTCATGGTATGTATTCTCTCTCTCTCTCTCTTGCTTGTTACATGGTATTCTCTCTCTCTCTCTCTCTCGCTTGTTACATGGTATTCTCTCTCTCGCTTGTTACGTGGTATTCTCTCTCTTTTGTTACGTGGTATTCTCTCTCGCTCTCTCTTGTTACGTGGTATTCTCTCTCGCTCTCTCTCTTGTTACGTGGTATTTTCTCTCTCTGTTGTTACGTGTTGTCTGTGTGTTTATGTCGAATACAGCTTTTTCTCTTAATCTTGGTTTTGCAATAATTTTACGTCATTATTCAGTATTTTTATATGACAGTTTGTGTATATTTTTCTAATTGGTGTTTTCTGGCATTTATTGCGACATGTTTGATTTTCTGCACCACCAATTTTTCACTTAACGTGTATTTCCAATATGATTTTGGTTCCCTCAGTAATCGAATAACGGATTTTGAGCGAAGCGAAAAATCTATTTTTGGGTGAGATAGCCATGGCGTCCTGATGGAAGGTTCCTTTTTGGTAGCTTCCTTGGGTTGTTTACAACTCGAGTCTACCGCTATTCAATCTCCTTTGAAGATTCTTGTAGAAATTTGAGAACTCAATAAAGGTGTAATTGTTAAGAATGTTTTCATTTATAGTTTGGGATGAAGAAAGAAATGGCATTCAATTATATCAGAAAACGGATTTTGAGCGAAGCGAAAAATCTATTTTTGGGTGAGATAGCCATGGCGTCCTGATGGAAGGTTCCTTTTTGGTAGCTTCCTTGGGTATATAACTACTAAGATATTCCCAGAGAATTTAACCACAGGTTATCACAGAATTCTAACTTCTGGAGCGAGTATCCTAAAGGTTTCCCCTTAAGACATCGTATATCAACAGGGGACGCATGTATTAACGCGCCACATAGCTATCTGCACCTCATACAGAGTTAACACTTCGATATGGAGGGACAGAGAATAGCTGGGGAGCTGTTCCACAGCTAATCCCTTCCGTGGCTACTTTTGGTACTCGAGACGTAAACAAACGGGCGCCACCGCTAGATGACGCCACGTCCGTCCTCATCCTGAAGTCAGTTGCTTGCCGATCACCATGATACAGCAGCGCAGGGTGGGACCTGACAAACTGAATGAAGTAGCAGGGAGGGTCCATCAGGACGCCATGGCTATCTCACCCAAAAATAGATTTTTCGCTTCGCTCAAAATCCGTTTTTTGGGCTCAAGCCATGGCGTCCTGATGGAAGAGTACCAGAGAATCAATGTATCGTGGTAGATTTTCCCCTTGTGGTGGAAGTGCCTAGGGCTTTGACAGGATAAGCATAGTAACCTCAATAAGAGAACCGATGGGAAGAAACTTCCTGCCCCCCCTGGCAGCGAAGTCCCAAACGGACCATGCCGAAGATCAAAGTGGTCATCGAAGGGCTACTCACCTTGCTGGGAGAACATGAAGAACTCTGAGACAAGACTGAATGATTGGCATTCATATAGGAACATTCACAAAGGCAGACAAGTGGTGGTTAGGCACTGTATGTGAATAGAGTCGTCTGGTCTCTAAGGTATGATGTAAGTAAGTATTCGAGTAGGAATATTACATTGCAGAAGTGAGTATATGATAAGGGTTGAACCCTTAGTCATCTTCATCGACATAAGAGGAAGGGGATAATAAAACTATGACAGTCATGTATTTCATAGTATAAGTAGGAGCGGATTGAGACGCACAAGTAATAAAATAGAAATTTTATTTCACCATTGCAGAACATGTTAAGGAAATGCAATAAAATTGTAAAGGTTATTTACAATAAATTATAATGTACATAGTCATGAAAGACTTGCTCTTGAATCTGAAATGGAATTTCAAACTATTAGTAGGCACTCGTTCCAAAGGAACGTCAGTCTATTTAAAATAAAACACATCATGCTCTAGGCATGCGGCACTCATGTGACGACTATGACATTTCACCTGGGAGAAGAACAGTCTATGAAAAAGCACTAAGTGTTTTTTAAAAGCACTACGTATCACGCGAGGGTCAACATAGGCACCCGAGGAGTTAGAGTCCCAAGTAACTCACTGTTCTATGCAGAGTTAGGTGCAGGTTTCATAACACTACCTGCGGCTACCACAATTGTTTGACTTCGTGCACTTGTTTCGCATAATGTTTGAAGAAAACACGCGAGGATTTCCAGCCTGTGAAACTCTTAAGACTTTCGAAATCCATACTCTGAAAGAAATTCAGAGACGATGCAACTTTTCTAGGATCGTGACCGGCGGGTGAACTGTCAGGATCCGCTCTGCGAATGAAGTTGTTACAGTGACAGGTCGCTGTCCGAAGTTTCTCCTTTTAAGAGTTGGCCTCCACCAAAGTCCGAAGTTCTATGAAGATAGACCTTGAGGCTCTCTACTGGACATAGAGAGGCATCTTCTTTCAGGGGGCATATTCTCCAAGGGCCCCATCTTTTGGTGGGTAATTCGTTTTTGGCGAGAAACGTCGGATCCGGGAAGAGGGTAAGGTCACCTGAATCTGTAAACAGGATGTGGCCCTCGTCCCTTGATAATGCCACTACAGTGAACCCTCGCTACTTCGCGGTTCGACCATCGCGGATTCACCACTTCGCGGATTTTTTCCATAACCCATATATATACAGTAATATATATATATATGTATGCATGTATTTATGTATATATGTAGGTATGTATATGTGTATACTTATAAATATATATATATATACATATACACACACACAAACACACACACATATATATATATATATATATATATATATATATATATATATATATATATATATATCTAAAGTAGGAAGATGTGATGTAGTTCTAAGGGAAAAGTATGGGAAATATGTCTGGGTAATAAGCAAAGCTCTACCTCCAGTTTGTTTCTACATTATGCTCAGAGATAAATGTAAACAAAACATTGGTTGCCATTTTTTATCGTGCTTTTTAGCATGTTTAGGAAATGCATGATGTAAAATCACCTTTAATATTTGTGCCTGTTTTAGTTTAGGGTACTGTAGTACATGCATTAAGTGTTCTGTACATTAAAGGGAAGTTTGTTAACAGTACTACGTACAAGGGAAGGTTTTAAAAGTCTGAATATACATGTTGAATAAATAGGTAAATATGGTGTCACTACTTCGCGGATTTTCACCTATCGCGGCCGCGACTGGAACCTATCTACCGCGATAAACGAGGGTTCACTGTATTTCGTTGACTCGGGCTCCTGAAGCAAGAGCAAAGAGAAAGATAACTTTCTGAGTCAGATCCTTGAGAGGACATGAATCATTGTCCAAGTTGGAGGCATACATTAGTGGTCTAGTCAAGGCCGATTTGCAAGGAGAAATCGTGTTGGCTGCCAAGCCCTGTCCGTGAAGGTGAATAAAGAAGGACATGCAAAAATCAAAGGTGATTTCCGTAGGATTTTTGCCTTGACGAATGAGACCCATTTTCTCCAGGATGATTCGTATTGCCGTCGTGTGGATTCGGTCTTGTATTCCTCGGGGAAGTCTAGACTTTTCTTCAAAATCCCAAACCTTTTCTTCGCGGCTAGGGAGAGAAAATCATGAGATGAAGGTCCTTGATTTTCGATGATGAAGCAAAGACAGTCGACTTCTGTACTTGCTGGGAGAGTACTGGGCCCGGGAGAGGGATCAGCGTGGGCTGCAGCTCTAGGACCAGGGGGTACCAATTGCTCCGGGGCCACTTGGGAGCCACTAGGGCCGCTGTCCCTTTGAAGGTTCTCAGCTTGGAGAGGACTTTCAGCAGAAGGTTGGTGGGAGGGAACAGGTAGATCTTGGACCATCTGTTCCAGTCCAGTGACATGGCGACCACTGCCTCTGCCTTGGGGTCCTCGGACGGGGCTACATATCGAGGAAGTTGATTATTGTCGCTCGTTGCGAAGAGATCGGTCTGAAGTTCTGGGACTTGGTGAGAGATGAAGGAGAATGATCTTGCGTCTAGAGACCATTCCGACTCTATCGGACTTGTCCGGGATAGAGCGTCCGCCGTCACGTTGCGGGATCCTTGTAGGTGAACTGCAGACAGGTGCCATTTCTTCTTCTCTGCCAGACGGAAGATTGTCAGAAGCACCTGATTATCTGGGGCGATCTTGAGCCTTGGCGATTGAGACATCAAACTACCACCAAGTTGTCTAGGGATAGACGACTATGGATCGAGGGAGGCGGGGAGAGTTTCTTCAGTGTTAGAAGGACCGCCGTGGCCTCCAAGATGTTGATGTGAAACGTCTTGAATAGGGGAGACCATGTGCCTTGAGCCTATTTTTGGTGGGAGTGACCTCCCCAACTCTCCAGCGAAGCATCCGTGTGGATGTTGAGTGATGGAGGTGGGTGTTAAAGAGGAATGGACCTTTTCAGGGCCTTAGCTTCCGACTACGGCTTGAGGAGCAGCCGAAGTCTGTTTGGGAGCCGTCTCTTGAGGTCTCTTCGAGCGATGGATGCGGAATGTCTCCAGACTCCCGCGGCATCCTTTAGCTGTGCACGTAGCACTGGGTTTGTCACCGAGGCGAACTGTAGAGAGCCTAGAACTCGTTCCTGCTGACGTCTTGAGATCCATTTGGATTTCAGCAGTCGCTTGACAGACCCTGCTATTTCCTTCCTTTTCTTCTGGGGGATGGAAAGGCGGTGTGACTGAAGGTTCCACTGGGTTCTTAGACATTGGAACCTTTGAGCTGGAGAGAGGCGAGATTTCTTCGCGTTTATCTTGAATCCCAGGTGTTCTAGGAACTGTGTGACTTTGTTGCAGGATTTTAAACAATCCTCGGGCGATGGAGCCCAAGCTAGCCAGTCGTCGAGGTAGGCCATCACCTGGACGTCTCAGAGGCGCAGCTGTTAAACAATGGCATCTGCCAGCTTTGTGAAGATCCGAGGGGCCACTTTGAGGCCGAAGGGCATGGCCCTGAAGGCGTAGCTTTTCCTTTTGGAGTCGAAATCCTAGGTAGGAGGAAGCGTGGTGGTTCATTGGAATGTACCAATAGGCATCTGCCAGGTCTATGGAGACCGTGTAGGAACCCTGAGGCAGAGGGGTCCTTATCTGATGAAGAGTCAGCATCTTGAACTTGTTGTTCGCTATGAACTTGTTGAGGGGGGATAAGTCTAGAATGACTCTGAGCTTGTCTGAGTCCTTCTTGGGGAGCGAACAACTTGTTGAGGGGGGATAAGTCTAGAATGACTCTGAGCTTGTCTGAGTCCTTCTTGGGGACGTAAAACAGTCTCCCTTGGAACCTGGTTGACTTTACCCTCCTAATCACCTTCTTGTTCAAGAGATCCAGGACATATTCTTCCAGAAGGGGGGGGGGGAGATTGTTGGAAGAATTGCTGGAAGGTTGGGGGTGGTTGAGTCCAACTCCAGCCTAGACCCTTGTCGACGATGCTGTGTGCCCAGGGATCGAAGGTCCGACGATCCTGGAATTGGCGGAGTCTTCCTCCCACCGGAAGCACTTCATTGCTTCTGGTGTCCCGAGGGTGTACCTCGGCCGCTAGCTCCCTTTCCTCCTCTGCCTCTGGAGGGACGGCGAGATGCGTCTCTTGCCTGCACCTCTGCTTGAGCCTCAACCTTTGGGACGAAAGGTAGTCGTCTGTTGCTCAAAGGCAGGGGTGAAAACCGGTGATTGGGGCAAGACCGGTTGGGTGACCAGCTGAAAGGTCTGTTGTGGCTGAGCAGCCATTTGGGGAGTAGCGGGTCCCGGAAACTGCCGTCTCTGTTGACGTTGTTGGGGTTTCGGCTAGGAGGATCTCCTCTTAGGTTGAGGGCCGTCGTCCTGAGAGGATTTCCTTTTCTTCGACATGCCCCACTTGTGAAGAAGGTTCCTGTTCTCCGTGGCGGCCTTGTCGATAATCTCTTTCACTAGACCAGAGGGAAAGAGGTGCTTACCCCAGATGTTGGAGGAAATCAGCCTCCGGGGTTCGTGTCTCACTGTGGCACTTGAGAACACGAATTCACGACAGGCTCTCCGAGCCTTCATGAAGCTGTGTAAGTCCTTGACTACAGTCGCCAGATGCGTCTTGGCGAGCACCATGTAGTGGTCGGAGACTCTAGTGTCACCGGCCATGACGTCAAGCTGGACCTGGAGGGACATGGATGCGGCAAGTCTTTCTTTCGTATCTTGTTCCCGACGAAGGAGGTGGTTATTAAGTTTCGGGAGGTCTCCGTTAAACTGACGTCCAGCAACGTCAGGATCTAGTTTTCCCACCACGAAGGTATGTTGGACCTCCTTCCAGTGTCGAGCATCGGGGGGAGTGACCAGGGAGAAGGGTCTGCACTCCTCCAGTGCAGGGAAAGGTTTCCCTTCTTCCACTGCCCTGTGTACCGCTGCGAAGGCCTTTTCCACGAAGGGGAGGATCGCATCATCAGGTGCGACGTAGGTAGGGTGCTTCTTGCTCAATGCCGGAAGCCTTGAGCAGGTAAAACCCTTACTTATAAGGGTGTTGGCCATCATAGCCTGGGCCTTCGGAAGATCGAACACTATCACCTCCTTAGGTTCGGTCTCTTCTTTTAGAGGCAGGTTTGGATCGAAGCCGGACGTAACAGTCCGGGTAGGCCTCAAAACTTGGGAAGAATTCCACTTCTTCCAGGACAACCGAGCCGACCTTCTCACTGATGAAGGTCTTGCCCATTGCGATCGGCATATGCTCGGCATACCTCCAGGGGTTGGCGTGCGAGCATGCAGGGAGGTCCTTAACCGAATTCCTTTTCGGCTCCTTGGAACTTCCCATGGTCCTGATGTATTCGTGTGTCTCACGGAGTTTCTTGTCCATGATGGCTTCGAGCGTCCGAAACATCTCCTGGGCGTTGGTTGGGATGGGGTCCGGGGTGGCGGAGGTAGACGGGAGTGATACTTCCGTCGGTGTAGGAGTTAGGGTGGTGGTGGAAGGCGGAGCGACCTCTTGCTCCGACCCAGCGTAATCCACTTGGTCCTACTCATAGTCCAATTCTTCGGCCATGAGGTTCCTCTCCGTTGTCTCCGACACTTCCGACATACATTCCGCGTTGTCGGTATCCAGGCGACACTCGTGCATGGACTGAGCCATGACAACATCGGGTTCCACCGTGATCTGGACGGTGGGGATCTGATCCTTGGGGACCACAGAGTCTAGGGATGCCTTTGGGAACAGTAAGGCCCTCAAGTCTTCGGTAGCAAGGTACGGTCCAGTGGCGTTCTTCTGGAAGCCACGCACCCATTTGCGTAGCTTCTCTCGAGAAGCGTCCCTAACCTCCGCTGAGGGAGGGTTATTGAACGCCTCAACCAGGCGTTCCTGGTAGACCGTACAGTTCAGTGGGTCCCAGACTTCAGATCACCTTTTTTGTTTGCACAAGGGGCGTGAGTCCTACACGCCGTGTGCCCATAAAAGTGCGGGCGCTTCACTCCACAGAAGCCATGGTCGTACTTCACGTACTCCTCCTGTAAGAGAAAGAGGACATGAGTACGGGGGAGTCATAAGGATGACTTCTATTTTAAGGTTAAGTATTAAGTGATTAATCTTTAACCTAATATTCAGTGGTAGAAATACTGTGACGTTCAGAGAGTGGGCGGAAAAGAAGGAGATAGACACATCCTCCGTGTAACCCGCCCGGCCGGTTACCGTAACCTTATCCGTAGGCAATTTGTTGTGACCGAGGACACAGGGCAGAATTCCACATAGCATGCCGTGTAGGCAGTGGGAATTTCTAGAGGGATTGCCAAGGATATAGAACTGGGACTGAGGCCACTCAGACCCAAGGATATGGAACGTAGAAGATTCCATAGGGTAACGGTTTCCGGCAACCGGCCGTGCTAAGATACACGCAACATGCTGGAAATCTGTGATATGCAAGAAGACAGCATGGTTACTAATGGAACGGTAAGGCAATACCTATCCATTATGTAATCAAACCATCTGGTTGCGATGTAGGGTTATCAACATCAGATGATAGCTAATAGAAGGGGGTGCAAGTCGCCTTGACGCCTCCGGAAGGCTCCGGCAGACCTCCGGCACGCCGGAGGCCGCTCCAGCAGAGTTTCTGGCATTAAGGAAGACAATATAGAAGTCAAGAGTAATACCAGGGTGGCGGACGCCGGCACAGCGGCGGCACGCCGGCGGGGAGCGGCGGCTCCGGCAGCCGGAGGTTGCCGGATTGGTGACAGGAACAAGGATGGTTATAGCAGAACCGGACTGCCGGCAGCGAATGCCGGCACTCCGGGGGCCGGCCGGCGGGCGGACGGCCAAGCTATGAGGGAGGGGAAGAGCCATCGGCTGGAAGCCGGCGGCAGGCGGCAGTCCCCCGGCACACGGAGGACTGGCGGCCATGGGGGTATGGGGAGAGTCACCAAGGTAGGAGGTGGGTATCGCCGACAGTGGAGGCGGCAAGGGACCGGCACCCGGATAGTGAAAGAGACAGAGGGAGGGATGTAAGAAGTCCAGCCATGGACTCCCAGACATCCCCCCCTGAGAGGGTGTATCCATGATAGAGGCTGGCTCTATCACCCAGAAGCAGGGGCCGCAGAGGACCGGGAGCTAGGGTAGCCCAAGGGAGGGCTAGGGGACATCCAAAGAGGGGGAGACCCCTGTATACAGAACACATCCAGTGGCTAACCCCATAGGACACTATGAAGGGTATATGTACCAGAGCGGACTGCACACTGAAGCTCAAGGTAGCCCTATCACTCCACCCTAAGGAGGAGTTGTAGGACAGGGGACAGATGGGTATAGACAAACCTAAGTATAGGCTAGGCTATACAAGCGATAGGTGGGGAGGGGAGAAGAGAAGAGTCTTCCATGAAAGGGGTTCTGTACCAGGGCGGCCACTAAGGAAGGGAGGACACTCCCTAACCTAAGGTAAGGCAGCCTGACTGAAACGGTGCATGGGTACAGTTTCCGCAAGGAACAGAATTACCCTTCCAAAACCTAACCTAGAGCAGGGCTGAACGCCCTGAACTAGGAAGGATAGAAGACATATCGCTATCGCAGGACAGTCGTAGACTTAGTCCTAGCCATAGAGGAAGGGCTAGCCGTTCCTCACTCTCAGGCGCAATCCTAAGGGGGGTTCATTCCCTTAGGGAGGGCTGAGAGGCGATAATATACTCTGGTAGGAGCTTGATCCCTTTACATGGTAAGGGAAGCAAGGCTACGCAGAGGGAATGCCAAGGGCAGGGGGATGAAGGAAGCATATAGGGGTCCTACCTGTAGGTTAGGTTAGGAAGGTACACTAACTAACCTATCCCCTATATGGTCCCTGAAGGCGAAAACACTTGCATCACAGTCAATAGTATTGTAAAATAATGCCACTATCTTCATAAGTTAGCCTAGGATCACTAATAAAATCATGCATGAACACTGATATATAGGCACTCTGGCCTGGGGGCTATAGTAGCCAACTGGTATGAGGTCAATCGATGACCGATAAAAGCGTCAAAACACGATATAAAAGTTCCTAGCTATGAAGACTAAATAAACTAATGTCATCAATTAGTAAATGAGGCCGGAAGCGTTGTTGTGGCTAACTAAATAAGGCATGCAGAACAACAACGACGCCATAAAATGGCGGGTCCGGTAGAGGCACAGCTCTGCCACAAAACAACAATTATCTCGGAAAGTAATATTTACTTTACGGTCAGAGCTTAACTAAACAATACTGGAACCTTGTACTCAACTTTCCAGAAGAAGGCTAGGCCGAAGGTAGCGACATAATAAAGATGCAAAGCGATAAGTATAGCACAGGGAAAATCCGTCTAAGTAGGGCAAGCTACTGTACAAAGGATGAGGACGGACGTGGCGTCATCTAGCGGTGGCGCCCGTTTGTTTACGTCTCGAGTACCAAAAGTAGCCACGGAAGGGATTAGCTGTGGAACAGCTCCCCAGCTATTCTCTGTCCCTCCATATCGAAGTGTTAACTCTGTATGAGGTGCAGATAGCTATGTGGCGCGTTAATACATGCGTCCCCTGTTGATGTACGATGTCTTAAAGGGAAAACCTTTAGGATACTCGCTCCAGAAGTTAGAATTCTGTGATAACCTGTGGTTAAATTCTCTGGGAATATCTTAGTAGTTATATACCCAAGGAAGCTACCAAAAAGGAACCTTCCATCAGGACGCCATGGCTTGAGCCCAAAAATATCTTTATTTCCTCTCTCTCCCCCCACACCCTTTTCATTCTTATTCTTCTCTCTCTCTCTCTCTGCTCCCCCCCTTCCCTTTTCTCTCTTCCCCCCTCCTGGTATTTTTGTGACTTTTTTCGCTCTCTACTCTCTCCTCCCCCTTTCATTTTTATGACTTAATTTCTTTTCTCTCTCCCTCCCTGGTATTTTTTACTTTTTTTCCTCCCCCCCTTACATTAAATCATTAGTTTTTTTTTTCTGACAGTTTTAAGAGCACAACCATTTTAATTTTTTCCATAAAATTATTTCTGGGCTCCTTTTACATCATTTCTAAGGTAAAAACTTCTATGAATTTACCTGAGAAAAATTGGTATAGGAATGCTAGGTTGAACCCAGCTCGCTCACCTTAATAAGGTGTCGGTATAATACTGGGGCGCTGAATAAATCACAACCAGAGGCCTCGCACCATTTAGATATCTTCTGTCAACATCTCCGAACAGCGAGGTGCCGTTCAACATCCTACTACTACTAGCAATCCCACGCCAGTGACGTCACTCCTTTTCATAGCACGCGCTATCAAACACTTATTTTGCCTTGGTGTGTGAATTTCGCTGGTTTTACCTGGATTTACCTCAAGATGTCGGACTCCACTGTCACTCCATTCAAGTTAAGTACCAGATCTATGAGTTTTGAGATTTTGGAGGGGGCCTTGCCCATTTTTGCTTATAATATGAGTGTTATTTTTCACGACCCCGCGTGGGTCTTTCATGGCGCTCGGCTTTCTCCTATCTTTCTCTCGCGTCGTTCTTAACGCTTTTCAATGAGTCCTCCATACTGATTGTTTCTCGTTATGAACTTTCTGGGTATCCACGGTTCACACACCGTATTATTTTATTACTTTGATGTCCTGTTATTACAATAACAGTTGTTACGATACTGTATACGTTAGCGTATTCTCGTTAGGTTGGCATGCCTGGTCGCCTTCGGGCGTTTCTATTCCATTAATATTATTACTTGGATTATTTACGTTCGCACGCCACGGACTTGCTTCTCATTATTAACGTCATTCGTTTTTCTTGTATTAGCTCGAGGGTCTTTCATGAGTCAGATATTAGTTTTTCATTTTGTTAGCACTTCACTGACTCTGTGTTATGTTGGTAGCCCTGCCTAACTCCCAGCACCGTTAGGCTTGGTTTTCTCCTGTCTCATGTTCGTTCCCTCGTTTGTTTTACGATTGGTGTATCGTTATTTTCATTATCATCATCATCCAGCATGCCTTCCTATCTCATTTTACCATGTGTTATGTTTATTATAGTGTTAATAGTCTTTCCGCGTGATCATATTAAACGTGGGTCTGGCAGGTTGGTATACCTGCTATTGCACCACTCCTAGCCTCCCTCCTGCTCGATACCCCACCCCAGGGTTACCTCCCTCTCTCTCTCCCATATCGAGTTAGTCACTATGTTGCGTTATGTTCCCCTCCCGGGGCCTTTCGCTCTCTTTGCATGGGTGATTCCAGTTGATCTGTGAGGCTTGCTATTATTATACATTTACGTACATTACTTACACTTTTTGTACTACTCTACCCGGTCGTAGTCGTTTTCTTTCCGTCGCTCGTTTGGCCAACGATCGACGGGAAGTTTTCTGCTCGGTCCGTGGTACCTTGTCATGTTATATTTTATTCAGTTTTGTACGTGCTACTCCCTCTCGGTCCCGCACTTCACGGACCCGTTAAAGATCCCTTCCCCCTCTATGGTGTCCCGCACCTCACGGACCTCATATAGATATATATATAAAGACTTTCATTACGGGATCCCCGGACGTAACTTTTATACATTACCATCTGGTCAAGTTGTTTAGTTGAGCCTTCGGAGCCAACGTTACTCATTATTACTTGGATTAACTTTATATATTAGTCACATATATATATTATATATACGATCCTAGTTCTCGACCTTCCCTTCCCTCTTTTGATATGATCACGGTTACGGTCTGACTTATTCTTATTCATATACAATCAAAATAAAATCTTTTATCATGATATTGATATATTTAAGCACTCCGGGCCCCCCGGGCTCTAGTTTGCTTTCATTCTAGATACTTGATGTATATATATAAAATTTTTTATCATGATATTGATATATATAGATATTTTAAGCTCCGGGCCCCTAATTTGCTTTCCTTTAAGATACTCGTGTATCTTTTATCTTACAGACTGTACGCTGTGCGATGACGACATGTGCCGCTGTCCTCCATCAACCCTGCGGCCATGACGAGTGTCGTTCGCACGCCCACTGTTCTGTTCAAGTGGGTGTAGTCTGCTACACAATGACCTCCCCTCTAACATCTGACTCGGTGTGTGTATTTTCATTAATGCAGACTTGTAGGGAGTTATAATTAATTTCGATGGTTTACTTTAATCACAATTATTATTTTTAAGGCCACAGTCCTCTGGACTTCCCGCATGCCTTTCACTTCATGTCTACGAAGTCCGTGGACTTCTCCACTTTTTCTTTGGCACAAATATCCCTCGCTAATAGTCTGTTCTCTTTCAGAGCACCCAACTTGAAAAAGACAGCTCAGGGTACCCTAAAGATCTGGATTGGCGGGTTCGCCCGCAACGTGAAGGCCAAACAGCCTTATATCCTCTCTGAGGAATGGTGTTCCCGCCTCTACCCCCATGCTAAAACTTCAGCTGCGGTCCCCAAAGAGTTGGCGGATCCTATCATCGAGAGGATCGAATCTCTTCTTCTGGCCCCGGACCAAGAAGAGACGGGCGGCACCCTAACTGATTACGTCGCTACCCTCAACCTCGATGTGGAACCCATGGCTCTGGATGATCCCGACGCAGGTAGGGAAGTAGGTGAGCCAGGTGGTTCCCGGGCTAAGATTTCTCTCCCTAGCCCGGCTTTCTCTTCTACTTCAGAACACTCTTCTTTTCAAGGTTTTCCGGGGACAACCGGGACTGATCTCAGTCCCCGGCCTGTTCCCCCCAAGGTGAAGGCTCATCGTAAGCGTTTATATAAGACCCACAAGTCTTCCAAAGACCACAAGTCATCATCCTCGAAGGCTAAATCTTCCTCCACCAGAGTCTCTCAAGACCCAATTACTGTGCCCTCAACCTCTCACGGAGTAGTCTCCGTTCCGGCACCTGTCCCCCCCCCCCTCCCCCCCCGCGGAATCATTTAACCCGGTGGATTTTTCCGAGATGATGTTTGCTCGTTTTGAGTCGATGCTATCGTCTCATACGCAGCAATCCCAAGAGAGAATAGCTTCCATGGAGAGCCTAGTTCAGGGACTCGTGCGCTCGGGGCTGCCACCGCCACAACAGCAATACCCCGTCCCCGACGCCTCCAAGCTTCCTCCTTTCAATAAAAATAACCCTTGGAGGTTAGCATTGCATGCCCCCTTCTCGGAGGGTATGCTGTCAATTGAAGGTTTCGGTACCCGGCCTCTAACGGATTATGAATTCTACCCGCCGGGTCTTGAATTCCCCTTCCCCGGCTACGCTCGCCTCACGGAAGAGGCTCCAATTCGATTAGATAAGGTCCCAAAGGAAACTGTTATTTTTCCTTTTTCCTAAAGAACAGGCACAGTCTGTCTTGGTCCGCATGTTCAATGAGTGAGACTGCTTGAACACAATGATTACGGCCTACAAAAGTTCTCAGTGAACCCTCGCTACTTTGCGGATTCACCACTTCGCGGGTTTTTTTCCATAACCCATATATATGTACATATCGCGGATTTTCCGGAAATTTCGAAAATACCGCGAAATCTGAAGACCCCCAAATTCGATATTTTGTTACCTGTAATTCCATTAATACTGTAATTAGTAATATCTGCTCTTACTGATTGTTCATTGCATTACATGATATATAATTCAGCACAGAAAGAAATAAAACACGAAAAGAGAATGTGATCATACGATAATACAGTACTATATACAGTTCGTAGTAAAATTAAATCGAACATGAAACGCAAATCAGATGCAGTCATACCATATTAGAATGGTGTAAGGCTGCTGATGGCTACAAATGTAATGGATGTGCATCTTTTCCATGATTCTTTTGTATGTATACGTACGTAGTACTGCATCCAATAATATTCTTTGTTGCAAAAATCACATTTCGAATAAGCGTACGAGAGAGAGAGAGAGAGAGAGAGAGAGAGAGAGAGAGAGAGAGAGAGAGAGAGAGAGAGAGAGAGAGAGAGAGAGAGAGAGACACATCCTACAAAAGAATAAAATAGCATACGTAAAGCTATTATTATTATTGTTATTATTATTATTGTTGTTGTTGCTAATAAAATTATG
This sequence comes from Palaemon carinicauda, assembly GCF_036898095.1. Lineage (NCBI taxonomy): Eukaryota > Metazoa > Arthropoda > Malacostraca > Decapoda > Palaemonidae > Palaemon > Palaemon carinicauda. Next base: position 27,974,721 of record NC_090757.1, read on the forward strand.
ATTGTTATTATTATTATCATTATTATTATTATTATTATTACAGTACTGTACTGTATTATTATCATTATTTATTAATACTGTACGTACGGTATGCGCGGGGTATCTTGTACTTCGAGTTGGTAACCTACGCATCATATACTGTAAGACGGGTTGTGATTGGTTCAAGCGCTGATAGATGACGAATCAGAACTCAAGTTTTGTTATCTAGCCTGTGATTGGTGTTTTGCCCTCATCTCCAACCCGCAGCATCTAGGTTCTAGCGGGCCCGGGTCGTCCACTTTCTCTTACCGCGTATCGCTGAGTAGACGTTCTTAAGTTTGTGAAGTTTAATCTGTGCTGTGTGCGACCTTTTTAAGTTGAACTTTTTGTCAAATTCTACTGTACAATGCCTCTCAAGCGTTCTGCTTCTACTAAGGCTGGTAGTGAGCCTAAACGCCACCGAAGGATGATGACGATTACTGAGAAGGTTACGCTTCTCGATATGTTAAAAGACGGTAGAAGCTACGCGGCCGCAGCGCGCCATTTTGGAATCAACGAATCTACTGTTCGCTATATCAAGAAGGACGAGGCGAACATTAGAAAGACGGCTGCAATCACCTTTAGCAGATCAGCGAAGCGAGTCGTTACAACGCGTAATAAAACGATCGTACGCATGGAAGGTGCTTTAGCTGTGTGGATTGCCGACTGCCGGAAGAAGAACATAGCCTTGGATACGAACACCATCCGAACAAAGGCTTTGAGCTTGTATCAGAATTTTGCTGCAAAGGAACCTCAAGACGACGATGGCAACCATGCTGAAGAAGATGATGATGCAGATGATCCTCAACCAGGGACATCCACTGATTCCCAGCCTCAGAAACAACGTTTTTCTGCCAGCAAAGGATGGTTCGCGAAGTTTCAGAAATGCTTCGCCCTGAAAAGCGTTTCCCTACATGGCGAGGCTGCTTCGGCTGACACTGCCGCTGCTGAAACTTACGTGAACCAGACGTTCAAGAATATTATCGCCGAAGGTGGATACAAGCCGGAACAAGTCTTTAATATGGATGAGACCGGCTTGTTTTGGAAGAGAATGCCGTCGCGAACTTTCCTGTTCAAAGAGGAAGCCAAAGCCTCTGGCTTTAAAGCATTCAAGGATCGCGTTACCCTCGTGATGTGTGGCAATGCTGCTGGATTTTTGCTAGAGCCGGGGCTTATTTATAAGTCGAAAAATCCTCGCGCTTTGAAAAATAAGAATAAGAATCTCCTTCCCGTGTACTGGATGCATAATCCAAAAGCATGGATTACGAAGATGCTGACCTCCAACTGGTTCCACCAGTGTTTCATCCCGCAAGTCAATGAATATCTCGTAGAGAAGGGCTTGCCATTCAAGATCCTTCTCCTTATGGATAACGCTGGTGGACACGCAACTGACCTGTCGCGTGAGGGCATTCAGGTTGAGTTCCTGCCACCCAACACCACGTCATTAATTCAACCAATGGACCAGGGGGTTATCAGGGCGTTCAAGGCCCTCTACACGAAGAATACCTTGGCGGACCTCGTTGCGTGTGTGGATGCTGCCCAAGATGATGAGGATGAAGATTTTAACTTGAAGGCGTACTGGCGGCAGTACACCATAGCCACGTGCCTGAAGAATATTCAGAAGGCACTTCAAGAGATGAAACCTGCAACTGTGAATGCGAGCTGGAAGAAGTTGTGGCCCGAGATTGTTTACGACGACGAGGGATTTACACCTGCTGAAATCCAACACACTGCAGTACGCAAATCTGTGCAGTTGGCTGCCATAATTGGAGGTGACGGGTTTGGCGACATGACGACTGGAGACGTCGACGAGTTGTTGGACTGCCATTCCCAGCCCCTAACTGATGCAGACCTCGAAGACCTGACGAAATCGGCAAGCGAAGAAGAGAGTGAAACCCAGGAAGAGACCCAAGAAAATGTCGAAGAAACGGGCTTAACACTAGAACGGCTTGCCAAGGTCTGCAACCATATAAAGGAGGTGAAAGAAATGTTGCAAGAGTGGGACGAGGATATGGTTCGGTCGATGCAATTCTGCAACAAGGTTGATGACATAATGACTCCCTACAAGATGCTCTTATATCGAAAAAAGCAGCGGCAACAACTTCCGATCACAATGTTCTTCCAGCCTCGCAAAAAAGAGCCAGTTCCTCCTGCTACTACGCCTTCGGAAGAATCTGAAGAAGTTGAAGAGGTGTCCCAGGAAAAGACACCTCCGTCTGAAGAGACGTAAAATACTACCTGGCTGCACAGTAGAACACATCATCAGCTTCATCATCATCATTTCTACTGTGCAGCAAATTCATCGCCATCATCATTCAAGTTTTTCTTGAACTTCTTTCGTGGTGAGTACAGTAACAATCTTTATTTTTTACTTAAACAAAACATTGGTTGCCATATTTTATCGTGCTTTTTAGGTGTTTAGGAAACGCATGATATAAAATCGCCTTTAATATTTGTGCCTGTTTTAGTTTAGGGTGCTGTAGTACATGCATTAAGTGTTCTGTACATTAAAGGGTAGTTTGTTAACAGTACTACGTACAAGGGAAGGTTTTAAAAGTCTGAATATACATGTTAAATAAATAAGTAAATATGATGTCACTACTTCGCGGAATTTCACCTATCGCGGCCGGGTCTGGAACCTATCTACCGCGATAAACGAGGGTTCACTGTACTATGTTTGTGGCCGACAACCAGACCCCTACCCCATGTGCGACCAAGATCATAGAGACGGTCTTTCAGGCTATCAAGGAAGAGAAGCCTTTACCTCAACTCAGGGAGACCGACTTAACCTCCCTTCTCTTTCCGGGAGACAATGAATGTTGGCGGAACGCTCCAGCTACCTTCTTGGTAGGTAAGTTGAGCCCGGACTGTGCCTCGACGCAGTTCAGCTAACGGCTTCCCAAACTCCCGGATTCTCTCATTAAATTGGAATTCGAGTCGAGGTGTAGACTCAGCAGATCCCTTAATTCAGTTGCCCTTTCTGAATTGACTGTCGCCACTTACAACGAGGAGGACCTCCTTAAGGCCCTCACTAAGTCACTTTTGCAAAACTATATGGCTGACGCCTATGATTTTGCAAACGCCCGGACCCGTTGTCGACGACACGTCCTATCCGAAGCCACGATTAGGCACGAACCTAATAGGCTCATCAAAGCTCCAGTCTGGGGCCCGGATCTTTTCCCAGAGGACTTAGTTAACTCGGTCCTTAGCGAGGCAGCTAGAGCCAACCAAAACCTCAAGGTTAGGTGGGGACTGGTTTCAAAGAGGAAATATGAGTCTACTAGTACCCCAATTCGAGGTAGGAAGAGATTGAGGCCCTTCCAATCTTCCCAATTCATGATTCAACCGGTCTCAGTCCAACCTGCTCCTCAAGGTCCCCAGCCTTCTACCCCAAAGGGCCAACAACAAGAACAATACGTTCTGGTCCCTCAGTCTCAGATCGCCTCGACTTCCTTCTCCCCCGCCTTTAACCCCACTTATGAATCTCAGGGCTCTTTCCATGGCTACCAGCGTCACAGGGGCTCCAGGGGTGCCTTTCGTGCCCGAGGTGGCGGAAGGGGTTACCACCGAGGCAAGTCTTCCCGCAGAAGCAGAGGAGGCAAATCATCCTCCAACCATTGAGAAACTGCAGGTAGGAGGGAGATTGTACAAATTTCGGGACCATTGGAAGTTCAGCGATTGGGCTTCCAGCATCATCTCAAAAGGCCTAGGGTGGAGCTGGATACAGGGACCTCCTCCACCAAACAGCTTTTACCAACTACCAACGGAAGAACTACGTTCCTTCACGAAAGATCTGCTACTAAAGAATGCAATCCAAAGCATACGTCGATTAAGATTTCAAGGACGCTTGTTCAGCGTGCCAAAGAAAGGCTCAGACAAACGGAGAGTAATCCGGGACCTGTCTCGTTTAAATTCCTTCATTCGTTGCGACAAATTCCCTATGCTTACCATCTCGCAGGTGCGGACCTTACTTCGCCGTGGGGCCGTCACCACCTCCATCGATCTTACAGATGCCTACTATCACGTTCCAATAGCAAGGCATTTTTGTCCTTTTTTGGGCTTCAAGCTAGGCAAACAATCCTATGCATTCAAAGTGATGCCATTCGGGCTCAACATAGCACCCAGAATCTTCACCAAACTAGCAGAGACAGTAATTCAAGAGCTTCGAACTCAGGGGATACAGGTAGTGGCCTATCTAGACGATTGGCTAATCTGGTCAGACAATGTCCAGACTTGCCGCATAGCAACGAACAAAGTCCCCACCTTCCTTCGACAACTGGGATTCCAAGTCAACCTCGAGAAATCCCGCCTGGTCCCTGAGACCAAGTTTCAGTGGCTGGGACTGCAATGGGACCTGTACCTCCCCAAAGCCAAAAGGAAGGAGATAGCGAGGAATACAAAAAAAATTTTCAGGGAAAAGTTGACCTCCAGAAGGAAACAAGAGAGGATCCTAGGTTCCTTACAGTTCGCCTCCATGACAGACATTGTCCTAAGGTCCAAACTCAAGGACATAAACAGTGTGTGGCGCTCCAGAGCAACCGCAAAACGCCGAGACAAACGTGCTCGCCTTCCCCCAATCCTGAGAAAAAGTCTGCAGCCTTGGACGAAGATCAAGAATCTTTCCAAGTCGGTTACCTTACAACATCCGGTCCCGGGACTCGTCGTTCACACAGACGCCTCCTTAACAGGGTGGGGAGGTTACTCCCAACACAAGAAAGTCCAAGGGTTATGGTCACCGGTCTTCCAACAAATGCACATCAACGTCCTAGAGGCCATGGCAGTCTTCCTCACTTTAAAATGTCTCAATCCAGCCAGGAATCTCCATATCAGACTGGTTCTCGACAGTGCAGTCATAGTACACTGCCTCAACAGAGGAGACTCCAGATCAGCCCAAATAAACCACATCATGTTGAAGATTTTCTCCATGGCAGCAATGCACAAGTGGCACCTGTCAGCAGTCCATCTAGCAGGAGTCCGGAATGTGGTAGCGGACTCACTTTCCCGGACGACTCTGCTAGAGTCGGAATGGTCTCTAGACAATCGATCTTTCCAGTGGATACTATCTCATGTCCCGGGTCTCCAGGTGGATCTGTTTGCGACGGAATCCAATCGCAAACTAAATTGTTACGTAGCCCCCAACCTGGACCCTCAGGCTTATGCCACGGACTCTATGATTCTAGATTGGAATACCTAGAAGACGATTTATCTGTTTCCTCCGGTGAATCTCCTGCTGAAAGTTCTGCACAAACTCAGATCCTTCAAAGGTCAAGTGGCTCTCGTAGCCCCCAACTGGCCCAAGAGCAATTGGTTCCCCTTGTTGCTAGAACTAGGTCTCTGTCCCCGGCGGATTCCCAATCCAGTGCTAACACAGACAGTACAAACTCGCAATGTGTTCGATTCCTCAAGGATTCTGAATGCCCTAACTTTATGGACTTCATGAAGTTCGCAGCCCAATGAGGTGCAAACATCGAACCTTTGAATACTATTTTCCTGGAATCTGACAATAGGGAATCTACTCTCCGTCAATATGACTCAGCTGTCAAGAAATTAGCTAAGTTCTTGAAAGATTCCCAAGTTGAGAAAATGACGATGAACCTAACTGTGACATTCTTAAGAACTCTTCGAATCAGGCCTGGCAGCCAATACAATTACTACAATCAAGTCAGCCTTGAAAAAGATCTTCCATATTGGTTTTGACATTGATCTAACGGATTCATATTTCTCATCCATTCCGAGAGCTTGTGCCAGACTAAAACCTTCAACTCGCCCTAGCACAGTTTCCTAGTTTTTGAACGATGTTCTTAAGCTAGCCTCTGACACCCCAAATGAATCCTGTAACTATATGGCATTATTAAGAAAGTCACTTTTTCTTTTGAGCCTCGCCTCTGGCTCCAGAATCTCAGAATTGTCAGCCTTATCTAGAGACCCAGGTCATATAGTTTCTCTCTTTGGGTGAGGTCCTTCTCTCCCCTAACAAAGTTTTCCTGGCTAAAAATGAGGACCCCAAAACAGGTGGTCTCCCTGGAAGATTGTTCCACTTCCTCGGGATCCATCCCTGTGTCCAGTTACCACCCTGAAATCCTACTTAAGTAGAACTTCCACTACAGCCACAGGGCCCTTATTTATTAGAGAACACGGAGGAACTATTACCCTTAAGGGAATCAGGCAACAAATTCTTTATTTTATTGAACAAGCTAATCCTGAATCATTCCCACATGTCCATGATATTTGAGCTGTGGCTAGTTTAATTAATTTTTTCCACCATATGAAATTTGATGAGCTCTCAAAATATACAGGTTGGAAGTCCCCTAAAGTTTTCAAGTGCCACTACCTATAAAACCTTTAGAAGCTCTTAGATTTGCCACAGTAGCTGCAGGGAATATAGTTCCTCCTGAAGGTACGGAGTCCTAATCACAACGTCTTGCTCTGTCCTCTTTCCCTCCTGCCTGGCTTACCTGTTGTTCCTACCTGTTTTGTTCACCATACACCCTTATGGTGTATTATTTTATTATTCAATTGATCAATTTCACGAATTGTTTTGATTTCACTTGTTCTTAAAATCTCCGAGCTGATTTTATTTTGTTAAATATTTGTTATGGATTTACTTTTGTTTGGTTCTATCATCCCCTGATGGGATTTTGTACCATGCTCATATTCATATCTATGATTGAATTTTTACCTTTGCATTTTTGATTACCAAGCTGGATTACCACTATTCATATCTGTTGAATTTTACCTACGGGTTTCATTATTGATTGTTTACCATGTATATTTATCACTGTCATATACATGTTGATCTATTTTTACGGGTTTCCACATCCCTCTTTAAAACTCATCAGCTATGTTATTTTTGTGTTATTCCCTCTTCAGGTAGTTAGCCATATTGGGTCCCGTGCCGCCCAGTGAAATGCTCTTTTTACTGGGCGGCACGGGTCTCTCGCCCAGAAATAGATTTTTCCTACGTCAAAATCCGTTTTTTATCTAATGAAAATGATGTATGTCCATTTTACCTTGACATGAAATTACTTGGTAGCTAATTGCTATATTTTCTTACCTTGTAGGTTCTCAAAAAAACAAGAGGATCGCCGACGCCCAAGAAAAAAATATTAAGAAGCTGGTAAATTCAGGGCAAACTGACTTCATATCTGGATCTATAAATGTATATACTATATTGATTTGAATATTTTTTTTTTTTTTTTTTTGGTTGCTGTGGCTACTGCTAGAAATACCAAACAGTTGTATTAATTTTATCAGAGGAAAAAAAATAAAAATAAATGATTCACTATCTAATTTTATTTGGACCTAAGTTTTTTTTATTGTATTTCTAAATTCATTTATTTTGAAGCAAAATATACAATGGTGTATCTACATATGCTGGTGGCATGGTCAGAAATGTGGTATGGAGTTAGAGAGTTGCCATTTACAATATTAATTCCCATTTTTGGGAGATGGTTTCGTAACCTATACTCCCCAGGGAACGACGAAAAAGGGTTCCCCCCTTTAATACCTCTTTCGCCATTTTCCTTCCTGCTCTTCCCCAACTGTCCAGATTGGGGGTAATTCTGATATTCCGTTTTCTACCACTTGACTGAAAATATAAATGGGAAGTGTACTGCATTGTAACATTTACAATTGTCACTAATCATTACAGGAAACCTATTATGGAAGAAATAAGGCAGATAGATAATGACCTAGTTTGAATATATTGTTACAAAAAGAAAACTTTAAGGACAAACAAAACCAGAGAATCTTGTAACAGGAATGATTTAAAAACATAGCATATATCTCAACTATCTCAACAAACATTACTAAGTAAGAGTGGTAATTTTATCTAAGGAGTTGGAGGTACACGATAAGTGTTTATCATGGGACTGACTAAACTCCTTTAAACATGGCAATAGAGTTAAACTACTGAATAGTTAATCTTTACAGTTGCTCAAAGATTATGACTTATTTAATGACTTATTAAACCAGAAATAAACGTGTGTTTAAAATCTCGTGAAGAGTGTATTGCATGCCATACTTTACATAGGAAAGGGTTTATCTAAATGTTGTATTGGTACGCATGTCAAATCAGTCCTGTGTACAAAATCTAAAAGAGGGTGTCCCTAATCAGAGTACTAAATTTTCGATACCAGGCTTCTGCTAGAATGAAATGGGGAGAATATGAAAATGTATGACTGTTGTACTACATGACGGGCAGTCATGTGAAAAATGTCAAATATCAATGTTGTGTTCAATTTTACTTGAGGAAAGGAAAACCAAATGTTAGGATCAGAATCTGTGACTGAAACACCACAGTTAGTAGGAAAAAATGGTTTTGTATTCATGATAAATGTCAGAAATCCAGACAGTATTAAAAAATGATTGCATAAGAGATTTAAGTTTTAGCAGAAGACAAGTAGAGAAGGGGGTCGAAAATTAAGCCTATAAAACTAATTTTAGTTTTATAGGCACCTGGGTTGAAATCTTAATTTTCTGCTAAAACTTAAATCTTTCTCTCTTATGCAAACAAATGAGCAATATATTAAATGGGGAGAGAATGTTTAATGATCTAATATAGTGTGTGCAATGTAATGGATGTGATAAAGTTCGAGTGATAACAATAAAATGTATGAAAGTACTGGCATATGTATGGGAAAAATAGAAAGGAAATTTTACTGATATCACAAACAACATTGTTAATAATGAAACCAGATTCTAGGTGGAGTTGGAATATTGTAAATTGTATAACTAAGGACTGTAAGAGTTTTCAATAAGGCCTACTAGAAAAAGGGGAATAAAGATGAAAGGATACAATGTATAAAACAATACTATTGGATATTGAATACGAGACTAAGAGTATGGTCATGGCTGTGGCTATATACATATCCTGCATTAAAGGTGTAGAGACCCAGTTCAGTACAGAACTGTGTACCAAATGTAATGCATACATGTACAAAGTGTCACTGATCATAATAGGAATTCTTTTTAATAAGAATTGAAGCAAATTTGGCAGAGGGAAATGGATGGCATAGTACTGCTGGATCAGTTCTTGGAAGAAGGAAAACATTTCTATTGTCTTTGGGGAAAAAGAATGCCAGAGTTTAAAATGGTTCTAACAAGAGGAGCAAATGTCACAGATTGAAGTAAATGACTTAGTTTTGGTGTATCAGTTCTTGGAAGAAGGAAATCATCATAGTTGTCTTTGGGGAAAAAGAATGCTAGAGATTAAAATGGTTCTATCAAGAGGAGCCATGTAACAAAGGGAAGTGAATGACCTAGTTTTGGTGTATCAGTTCTTGGAAGAAGGAAAACATTTTGTCTTTGAGGGAAAAGAATGCCAAAGATTAAAATGGTTCTATCAAGAGGAGCCAATGGAAATAATGACCTAGTTTTGGTGTATCAGTTCTTGGAAGAAGGAAAACATTTATGTTGTCTTTGGGGGAAAAGAATGCCAGAGATTAAAATGGTTCTATCAAGAGGAGCCAATGTAACAAATGGAAGTAAATGACCTAGTTTTGGTGTATCAGTTCTTGGAATAAGGAAAACATTTATGTTGTCTTTGGGGAAAAAGAATGCCAGAGATTAAAATGGTTCTATCAAGAGGTGCAAATGTAACAGAGGGAAGTAAATGACCTAGTTTTGGTGTATCAGTTCTTGGAAGGGGAAAAACGTTTCTGTCTTTGGGGAAACACAATTGAAAGAATAACAGAGATCGGTTGCCAACAGCAACAGAGATGTGTGGGAGGCCAAGTAGTAAACACCAACAGGAAATGAAACAAATGGTGGTGGAATGTGGAATCAAAAGCTTCATACAGCTGTATAGCCAAGTGGTGGTGCTAAGATAACAACAACTACCAAACCTGTGAGGAATAAAATCGGATGAAGAAGGCAAGAAAGAAAAATGTAGCGATTGGAAAGGGAAAAATAAGGGTAAAATGGAATGAGATCATGCAAAAATGGGGGAAGAAAAGATTCTACAGAATTGCATAAGTAAGAAAAGATAGGCAATGTGTAAGAGTGGTAGGAACTATTAAAGCGGAAATTGGAAATGTATTAACTGAGGAAATATATTAATTGAGGAAGAGGAAGTCAAGAGATCATGGATGACTATTCCTTTACAACTATTAAACACTGTGAATGAGTATGCAAACATCAGAGAGAGAGAAAGTCAAGTCAAGACTGCTATAAAGATAATCAAAGTAATTAAAGCTGAAGAGAAATCAGAAGTAACAATAGAAGTGGTTAAAGCATTGCAAAATCTTGGCAAAGTGTGGGTGCACACACTATTAGAAAAAATCTGGTATGTAGGGGAAATACCAAGGGACTTGTAAGATTCTTAGATGTCTAAGTTATAAAGAACAAAACGGAGACAAGTTGAACTAAATGACCTACAGAAGTATAAAAAATTTTGCCCTGTATTCAACATACTAGAAATGATATTAGCAGGAAAGTTGATAGATATACATGAGCAGCAGTTTTGGGTTTAACAAAGGAAAGAGCTCAGTGGATATTATCTTTATAGTAAGATAAGTGCAAGATAAGTATCAGTATCTAGAAGGAAAAGGGAAAGTTTATATGTGCCGTATCTTATAGATCTTGAAAAAGTGTATAACAGGGCACCAAGAAGGCTAGTTTATTGGTGTTTAAGAAAAAGAGAGAAGTACCAGAGAAGTTGATAAAGCTAGTGACTAGTGAGAATGGAGTATGAGGGAGCATGAACCACTGTACAGACAAAATATGGGGAAAATAAAGCATTCCCTGGGGATATTGGCCTCCCTCAGGGATAATTTCTGAGTCCTTGCCTATTCCTTGTAGACACTTGGTCATTAGTATTAAGGAACAAAGAAGAATTGTGGGAACTGGTGATTACTGAGGATTTAGTCATAATTGTGGACACACAAAAACTGCAAGAAAGGTTTTTGGCATGGAAAAAGGTCCTAGAAAAGAAAATATTGAAGGTGAATATTAAAAAGACAAAGCTAAAGATTAGTAGTAAAGTACACGGAGAAATAAACATCCATGTGGAAGATGGCACAGAACAATGAGTTTGGCTACTTGAGATCAATAAAAAGCAGTGAGACGAGAGTGAAAGAAACATGGCAAAATTGGTGGGAGGTAACTGGAGTTGTTTTATAAAAGCAAAGAGCTATTAGACATCTATCCTGCAGAAACTTGACCTCTTAAAAGGAAAGAGGAAGGACTGTTAGAAAGAATTATGATGAGGATTGTGACTTTTATTGCTGGAAGATCACTACTAGAAAGGGGAGAGAGAATGTGTGGTACATGTAATGTAAAAGATATGGCTAGGAAAGATCGTCTGAGATATTATGAGCATGTAATAAGAAGGAAGGTGGTAGAACCAGTCAACAGAAATAAGAAAATGCTAATGATGGGATGAGGAGTGTATGGCATCAGGGCATCAGATGGCTGGATCTGGTGAGGAGGGATATGAGTGGGATGGGACTAGGAGAAAAGTTAAAAGGAATAGTAACAGATAAAGAAAGTTTACTCAGAAACAGACACTGCTATACAGTGGAATAAAAGGGTAGAAAGATGGCAAAGCAAGAAAACAGTGGTAAGGACCAAGGAAAACATAAGAATCAATAGAGCAGCTTTTTGGGGGGACTTCCAGTAAATAAAAAAAAAATATGGAACGATAATAGAAAAGATAATGAAACAATGAGCAAAGGAATAGAAAAAAAGTATAGGGAAAGATATGAAAGTATGGAACTATTATCAGGTAATATCGATAGCTAGTAGTATAACAGCAAATATCAGTGATGGCATAGGAAGTGTATAGCATGGAAAAGAAGCATGGAGACAGTTCAACAAAGGGAACCCTATTAATTTGGGAGTTCACAGAATCCTTCAATTTGGAAATAAAGGCATAGTTTGATTATATGGGAAGAAAAATGTAATACGTTTTAGGATAATCCTATAGTAGTTTGCTAATATATGTATGGAAATGACAGTACAAGTTAACGTGGAATAAATTATATAGATTTCATAATTTCCTTCTCGAATGCTAATGTGATGTGTGAAGTGGAACAATAGGAATATCATGAGTAATTACGGAAGTATGACGATACATGGCGCTAGATAATGACATTGTATTTTGGGCAAGACATTGGCAGTAAATATAGAGAAATGGGAAAAGATTTAGTACATGACTTTGCTGTTATAAGTGGTGAACAAAATCCTAAGGGTCAAATAGATTAGGCTATAGTAGTTACCAGGATGCAGAAAGTGTGTGTGTGTGTATAGGTATGGCAAGTATAAAATCAAGAATAATTATCAGAAATCCTGAAAGGAGGTCAAAGGAGATGTAACAATAGCGACACCAAGGGGATTGGATCTTTTAAATATCTGGAATACAATCAACAAATGGAGATATGGACTCAAAAATCAACAATAGAATTCAAAAGGCTTAGATGCATTGGATGTGGTCATTAGGAAGCCTAGGCAACATAGGGTTCAATGCAAAGGTTAAAGGTTTTAGATGGTTTTATAAAAGGGAAGTTCGTCCTGCAATGGCATTGGTGATAAGGAAGGCCCAAGATGATAAAGAAATAAAGTGGTAGAAATAAGGATGTTGAAATGGATGTACAGAGTAATGAAAACACACACAAGCAAAGTAGCTGGGTATTGGAGGCTCATTTAAAGAGACTAGAGCTTTGGACATGTTTTATAAAGAGGAGAGAACAATGTTTGTAAAGGGGTTATAACCATAAAGGTAGAATGGAGGAGGAGGAGGAGGTAAGGGTCAAAGTTTAGAAAACATGGGGCAGTAAAAGTGGGAGAAAAGTGACGAAAGAATAATTGAATAAATAAACATAACGGTTGTGAGGACAGTGTAAAAAACCTGGATAAAGTTAATCAACGAAAGAAGTGACTATGCGGATATTGTGGGAAGTACTTATTGAGAGCACAATGCGAAAGTGAGAAAAGTTATAAAGGCCTGAATGAATGAAGTCAATTAAAGAAATTATGTGGCAATGAAGACGTTGTGGGAAGATATATTGAAAAGGTAATTATAAAGTGGGAAAAGTGATTAAAGCCTCGATAAATTTAATTAATGTAATTGGCTATGTGCATTTTGTGGGAAATACTTATTGGAAGAGTAACAAAAAGATGACAAAAGCCTAGAGGAAGTTAATCAACAAAAGCAAGTGGTCGTGAAAGGGCTGCGAGATAAGTAATAAAAGCCTGGATGAAGTTAATCAACGATAGTATATGGCCATGAGAATATTGTGGGAAGTACGCAATAAAAAGGCAAGGAAAAAGGTAACAAAATCATAGATGAAGTTAATCAACGTAAATAAGTGTCCATGTGCCTGTTGTAATAAGTATTTTTTGAGAGAGTACTCAGAAAAGTGATAGAAGCCTAGATAAGTTAGTCAATGTAAGGAGTGGCCATATGCATGTTTTGGGAAGTAGTTATTGAGAGCTCAATGAGAGGGAAGTACTTATTGAAAAGGTAGTAATAAAGTGAGAAAAGTGACAAAAGCCTGGAAGAATTTAATCGATATAAGTATGTGGTTTTATGGATGTTATGAGAAGTACATATTAAAAGGGTAGTTATGTAGTGACAAAAGATTGGATATAGATAATTATTGAAAGGTCAGTGGGAAGTAATTATTGAAAGGTCGTTTAAAAGTTAAAAAAACCTGCATAGATCGTTTTATCGTAACTAAAGAGCTATGTGCATGCTTGATAAGTACTTATTGAGATTACTGTTACAAAGTGAAAAAAGGGACTAAGGCTTGGTTGAAGTTAATCAACGTAAGCAAGGGGCCATGTGCATGCTTAAGAAGTACTTATTGAGAGGGCTGTAAAAAGGTTGAAAAATGACAAAGGCTTGATTGAAGTTAGTCAACGTACGTAAGGGTCCGTGTGCACTCTTGGGATGTACTTATTAAGAAGGCTGTAAAAAGGTTGAAAAATGACAAAGGCTTGGTTTGAAATTAATCGACGTAAGTATGGGGCCATGTGCATTTTTAGGAAGTACTTATCGAGAGGGCATTAAAAAGGTTGAAAAATGACAAAGGCTTCGTTTGAAGTTAATCAACGTTAGTAAGGGCCATGTACATTCTTGGGAAGTACTTATTTGTGAGGGCTGTAAAAAGTTGAAAAATGACAAAGGCTTGGTTTGAAGTTAAAACATAAGGGGGCATGTGCATTCTTGGGAAGTACTTAATTTGAAAGGGCTGTAAAAAGGGTTGAAAAAGGACAAAAGCTTGGTTTGAAATTGAGCAACATAAGGAAGGCGTCATGAAGTTAATCAATGTAATTAAGCGGCCAAGTGCATTCTTGGGAAGTACTTATTGAGAAGGCTATAAAATGGTTGAAAAATAACAAGGGCTTCGTTTGAAGTTATGCAACATAAGGGGCCATGTGCATTTTTGGTATCTACTGATTTGAGAGGGCTGTAAAAAGGTTGAAAAATAACAAGGGCTTGGTTTGAAGTTATGCAACATAAGTAAGGGGCCATATGCATTCTTGGTATGTACTGATTTGAGAGGGCTGTAAAAAGGTTGAAAAATGACAAAGGCTTAGTTTGAAGCTAATCAACGTAGGAGGGTCATATGCATTCTTGGTAAGTACTTATTTGAAAGGGCTGTAAGAAGGTTGAAAAAATGACAAAGGCTTAGTTTGAAGATAATCAACGTAAGCAAGGGGCCATGTGCGTTTTTGGGAAGTACTAATTTGAGAGGGCTGTAAAAAGGTTGAAAAATGACAAAGGATTGGGTGAAGTTAAGCAACGTAAGTAATGGGCCATGTGCATTCTTGGGAAGTACTTATTTGAGAGAGCTGTAAAAAGTTGAAAAATGACAAAGGCTTGGGTGAAGTTAAGTAACGTAAGTAAGGGGCCATGTGCATTCTTATGAAATACATATTTGAGAGGGCTGTAAAAATGTTAGAAAATGACAAAGGCTTGGGTGAAGCTCAGCAATGTAAGTAAGGGGCCATGTGCATTCTTGGGAAGTACTTATCTGAGAGAGCTGTAAAAAGTTGAAAAATGACAGAGGCTCGGTTGGAGTTAATCAACGTAAGTAAGGGGCCATGTGCATTCTTGGGAAGTACTTATTTGAGAGGGCTGTAAAAAGGTTGAAAAATGACAAAGGCTTGGTTTGAAGTTATGCATTGTAAGTAAGAGGCCATGTGCATTATTGGAAAGTACTTATTTGAGGGGGCTGTAAAAAGGTTGAAAAATGACAAAGGCTTGGTGAAGTTATGCATTGTAAGTAAGAGGCCATGTGCATTATTGGGAAGTACTATTTGAGAGGGCTGTAAAAAGGTTGAAAAATGACAAAGGCTTGGTGAAGTTATGCATTGTAAGTAAGAGGCCATGTGCATTATTGGGAAGTACTTATTTGAGGGGGGCTGTAAAAAGTTGAAAAATGACAAAGGCTTGGGTGAAGTTAAGCAACGTAAGTAAGGGGTCATGTGCGTTCTTGGGAAGTACTTATTTGAGAGAGCTGTAAAAAGGTTGAAAAATGACAAAGGCTTGGGTGAAGTTAAGCAACGTAAGTAAAGGGTCATGTGCATTCTTGGTAAGTACTTATTTGAGAGAGCTGTAAAAAGGTGAAAAATGACAAAGGCTTGGGTGAAGTTAAGCAACGTAAGTAAGGGGCCATGTGCATTCTTGGTAAGTTCTTATTTGAGAGGGCGTAAAAAGCTTGAATAATGACTAAGGCTTGGTTGAAGTTAATTAACGTAAGTAAGAGGTCATGTGCATTCTTGTGAAGTACTTATTTGAGAGGGGTGTAAAAAGGTTAAAATAACAAAGGTTTGAAGCTCAGTAACGCAGGTAAGGGGCCATGTGCATTCTTGGGAAGTACTTATTTGTGAGGCCTGTAAAAAGGTTGAAAAATAACAGAGGCTTGATTTTAAGTTAGGCAACGTAAGTAAGGGGCTATGTCCATTCTTGTGAAGTACTTATTTGAGAGAGCTGTAAAAAGGTTGAAAAATGACAAAGGCTTGGTTTGAAGTTAAGCAACGTAAGCAAGGGGCCATGTGCGTTTTTGGGAAATACTTATTTGAGGGGGCTTTGAAAAGTAGAAAAATGACAAAGGTTCGTTTGAAGTTAATCAACGTAAGGGGCTATGTGCATTGTTAGGAAGTAATTATTTGAGTGGCTGTAAAAAGGTTGAAAAATGACAAAGGTTTGGTTTGAAGTTAAGCAACGTAAGTAATGGACTATGTGCATTCTTGGATAATACTTATTTGAGAGGGCTGTAAAAAGTTGAAAAAATTACAAAGGTTGGTATGAAGTTATTCAATGTAAATAAGGGTCCATGTGAATGCTTGGGAAGTTCTTATTGAGAAGGCTGTAAAAAGGTTGAAAAATGACAAAGGCTTGTTTTGAAGTTAAGGAACGTAAGTAAGGGGCCATGTGCATTCTTAGGAAGTACTTATTGAGAGAGCTGTAAAAGGATGAAAAATGACAAAGGCTTGGTTTTAAGTTATGCAACGTAAGTAAGGGCCCATGTGCATTCTTGGGAAGTACTTATTTGAGAGCGCTGTAAAAAAGTTGAAAAATGACAAAGGTTTGGGTGAAGCTAAGCAACGTAAGTAAGGGGCCATGTGCATTCTTGGTAAGTACTTATTTGAGAGGGTTGTGAAAAGATTGAAAATGTCAAAGGCTTGGGTTGAAGTTAAGCAATGTAAGTAAGGTGCCATATCCATTCTTGGAAAGTATTTATCTGAGAGAGCTGTAAAAAGATTGAAAAATTATAAAGGCTTGGTTTGAAGTTAAGCAACGTAAGTAAGGGACCATGTGCATTCTTGGAAAGTATTAATTTGAGAAGGCTGTAAAAAGTTTGTAAAATAACAAAGGTTTGGTTTAAATTAATCAGCACAAGTAAGGGGCCATGTGCATTCTTGGGAAGTACTTATTGAAAGGGCTGTAAAAAGATTATAAAATGACAAAGGCTTGGTTTTAAGTTGAGCATCATAAGTAAGGGGCCATGCGCATTCTTGGGAAGTACTTATTTGATAGGGCTGTAAAAAGGTTGAAAAATCACAAAGGCTTGATTTGATGTTAAGCAACGTAAGTAAGGGGCATATGCATTCTTAGGAACTACTTAATTGAGAGGGCTGTAAAAAGGTTGAAAAATGACAAAGGCTTGGTTTGAAGTTTAGCAACGTAAGTAAGGGACCATGAGCATTCTTGGCAAGTACTTATTCGAGAAGGCTGTAAAAAGGTTAGAAAATGACAAAGGTTTCGTTTGAAGTTAAGCAACGTAAGTAAGGGACTATGTGCATTCTTGGAAAATACTTATTTGAGAGGGCTGTGAAAATGTTGAAAACAGACAGGTTTGGTTTGAAGTTAATCAATGTAAGTAAGGGACCATGTGCATTCTTGGAAAGTACTTATTGAGATGGCTGTAAAAAGGTTGAAAAATTACAAAGGCTTGGTTTGAAGTTAAGCAATGTAAGTAAGGAGCCATGTGCATTCTTGGGAAGTGCTTATTTGAGAGAGCTGTAAAAAGGTTGAAATATAACAAAGGCTTGGTTTGAAGCTATGCAATGTAAGTAAGGGGCCATGTGCATGGTGTGGAAGTAATTACTGAGGTGTCTGTAACAAGTGAGAAAAGTGACATTGTCCTGGTTAAAGTTAATCTACGTAAGTAAGGGTCCATATCATGTGCATGATGTAGAGGTACCTATTAAAGAGGGCTGTGCCAAAGTGATAAAAAGTGACAAAATCATGGTCGAAGTTAATCTGCGAAAGTATGAGTATTTATGTGGCCATGTGCATGTTGTGGGAAGTACTTATTGATGAAGTTAATCATTGTACAAAGTGACCATGTTGATATTTTTGGAAATACTTATTAAAAGCAATTTGAGAAAGTAATAAAGCCTAGATGGAGTAATCAGCGTAAGTATGTGGTCATATGCAAGTTGTAGGGATTTATTTATTGTAATTGTACTGTAGTTATAAAGTGAAAAAAGTGAAAGAATTTGGAGAAGTTAATCAACTCAAGTATGGGGTTATATGCATGTTGTGAAAAATATTCATTTAAAGAATTGTAAGAAAAGTGACAAAAGGCTGGATGAAGTTAATCTATGTAAGTAAGAGGTATTTGAAAATAAAATTGAGGAAAATCACTGGACCCATTTTTGACCAAGAAACTCTGGAATGGAGAATTCGCCACACTTGGGAAATAAACATATAACCCAGCAACCTCATATCAACCAAGTTGTAAAGTCAAGGAGGATTCGATTAGCTGATCATATTGCAAGGGAAGACGCACGGAACAAATAATAACTGTTGATGTCATGGGATGGAGACCTTTGGGAAGACATAGAAAGAACTGGAAGAGGATCTAGATAGGTAAGGAATTAAAATGGATACATGGATGGATTTAGCATAAGATAGAGGTGGTAAGAGACATCTTTCGAGAGCGGTCATGGGTCAACAAGTGGCCTAAAGACCAATTTACTAGAGTAGTAAGGGGTCATGAGATTGTTGTGGAAAGTACTCATTGAAAGGGTAGTAAAAAAAATGACAAAAGCCGAGATGAAATTAATCAAAGTACGAAGTGATCATGTGGATGTTTAGGGGTGTACTTATTGCTAGCGTAATGGGAAAGTGTGAAAAGTTATGAAGTCTAGATGAAGTTAAACAACGTAAGTCTGATGCCCGGTAAATGTTGTGGGATATACTTATTAAAAGGGTAGTTATAGAGTGAGAAAGGACAAAATTCTGAGTATAGAGTAATTATGTGGCTATGTGAATGTTGATGTACTTATTGAAAGTGTAGCGAGAACTGATATATACCTGGATGAAGTTAATCAACCTAATGTACATTGGAACTATCAGGATGAATTTCAACAAACATCATGAAATTTAGTACAAACAAATTAAAAATTGTATGATACCCTGTACTTCAATAGCCTAAAAGGCTATTGAATTCAAATTTCAACTATTTTTTTTTTCTTAATCTAGGCAACCACTTACCTTTAATCATCGCAGCATACTATCTTCATAGAGTCATGTGACTTGAAGATGGGCTCTTGAGCCACGGTCCAGGAAGAATCTCGTCTTCTTGAGAAGTATGATCAGCGTCTGAAAAAAAGAAATAAATTAATATTCTTGTAATTTTAGCTATCATTGCATTCATTCATTAAAAGCAACAACAAAAATTAGGAGAGAGAGAGAGAGAGAGAGAGAGAGAGAGAGAGAGAGAGAGAGAGAGAGAGAGAGAGAGAGAGAGAGAGAGAGAGAGAGAGAGAGAGAGATTGATAGTTATAATAATTAACAGATTATCAGTATGAAATGAAAGATGGCAAACAAACACACTCGAAAATTTATATTTCCAAAAAATTACTCAAAATATTTTTTTCAATTTACACAACTTATTTACTACAACAACAACAACCCATTGCTCAGTCCACAGTATATTATTGTTGCCACACGGTGCAGTGCGCTATAATCTCTAGAAAGTTCATAAACATACTTCCATTTTTTTCACTTCCAAAGCTTGTCTAATTTATTAGGCAACTTGTTTAGTTGGTAAATCTAACTCCCTTCCTTCCTTCTATGCTACTTTTTCTAAATTTTCTTAACTCTCTACAGCTAAATAAATGCAGTTATACCATCTGCCTCTCTACAAAACTCTCAAAGCCTGTTGTTTGCATTCCAGATTTTACAATTTGCTTTTAAATGTATCGTATTCAACATTGCTTCTTTGTTTTGGCAGTTTTTTCAGTGCTGCTTTCACCTATGTAATCCATTTTGCTAATACCTTTTACAAATCTCAACTTATCATTTCTGCCTTCTTTTCTTCTGTTTTGTTATTTCTGCTTCCCTTTCTTCTGTGTCAATATTAATTTCAGTTGTTACTTTACCCTTTATTTCGATTTTCAGTTTTTACTTCCTATAATTTCATACTTCAATCTCATTATTATACTTTTTACATATTTCTAAATAACTTTCCCCCTTATAGTTACCTTATTTGGTCTTCCACTATTTCTTTAACTAACCATTTATCATTTGATGTAATGATTTTTTGAATGCATCACCTTTTTCATACAATTATATTCTCTACTGTCAATATTGTCTGGTTCAGCTATTAACCCCAAATAAGGTGTAATAGCAACTTGTTTAAACATTCCTTTAATAGTTTTTAACCGGTCCCTCTAACTTAATAACACCCGTCTCAATATTTGCTAACAATTTAGGTACCATTACTGTGTCGTATATCTCTATTTTCATCTGCAATGCCAATTGTCCTGCCCTGTTAATGTCTCCATTCTACCCAACTTTTTGCTCAAAATATTCTATTTTTCTTTTCTTTTGCTTCCCTTCTGTTTATGGTCTCCTAATGAGTACCATCCTCCTAATTGTTCATCCACATTTACTATATCCATCCATCTATTTCTAATACTGAGGAGCATAATGACATCATGGACGTAGTAGTAAATAAAGTCTCAATGAACAGAATATCATAATTACACACAATGACTTACAAACCCTTACAGGGAAACCATAAAGCCCTTCTTACTCCGAAAGCCAAAATCAAATCTGAAAAAGTAACAAAAAATTAGCAGTCTTTTAGCTATAAGTGAATAAATTAGCAATCTTTTAGCTATAGGCAAATATGGCCATTAAATTATCTTGATTTAATGTGATTTAAAGGTTTGCAGTTTATCAGTGACCCCAAATCTTGAAAATCGCTTAATCTAGTTCTGATATGGTTTGTTTTGCTTATATTTTGTTTTGTGTTATTATTGAATTAGATTTTGAATAAGAGCTTTAAATTGACAAATCCTAACTATTATTATTATTGTGATTGTAATTGTTGTTGTTGTTATTATTATTGTTGTTGTTGTTGTTAATTCTGGCATCCTATGCATAATTTGTCATAATTAAGTTTGAAGCTAACAGCCATTTCTAAGGATTTTAAATATTCATATAGTATTTGGGATAAGAATTTTTGGAAGATCCATAAGTTGGAATGGCCAGATTAAACTTAAAGCCAACAATTATGGGGTGGATAAAGAGATAAACATTTGATAAGTATCAAATTGTAAACTAAAGAATTAATAAAATCATGTTAAAAAGCTATACAAAAAATACTAATGAATAGGTTGAAATGAGGTGTAAGTATCGAAATAAATCTTACTTTTTGTGATTAGATATACAGTATGAGAAAAAAAATACGAATGAAAACGTAAATAAGGTAAAATGAAACAAGCATGGGGGAGAGGTTGGTATTGGTATTCAATATATAGAGAAGGACAGGTAATTAAAAGATGTGTTTAAAAAAAATCTATACACTAATTGAGTATATACAGAAATAAACGGTAAATGATAATCATTTTTTGTTTTGGCTTAGTAAATGAAAATAGGTAACAATTGGATCCGCAGATCAACTTGCAAAAATACCTTCTCAAAATGATAGTTTATATATCAGACTATCACTGCCTAACAGGAAAGGGCATTTACAATTGATTCGATAAATCCTCTCTCTCTCTCTCTCTCTCTCTCTCTCTCTCTCTCTCTCTCCCCGGAAGTACATATCTTATTCATATAACTGGGGACTAATGCAGAGCAGATTGGAAGGAACTGGGAATGAAGGCAGAGTAGAAGGTTAAAAAGTGGATTCAACTAAGGGGCAAATTGACGCTGTAAAGGTTTTTCAGTACTGCCTATAGTGCAACGTGTGAGGATGCACTAAACCACATATCACCCAACTTCGTGGTCAAATGTTACGTAGCAATTGAAGCACAACTAATATACTGGAAGTTAGTGATTGGGGATAAGGTATAGTTAAAAGAGGAACAAAGGAAAACGTAATGAATGACAATTTCCTTGCGAAAAAACGCACCGGTCACGGTATATTTTAAGATATTACCACGGGTTAGTAATCAAAATGTGTTCAAATATATTCAAAAGTAAATTTCGTAAACGCATGCTTCGTATGGGTGGATTGAGCCAATGCCTCCACGCTCATTTGCTTACAGGATTTGAGAGGCAAATATATTTACAGTAAAACTATTATTGGACGAATATATATGTGCTTGAGATTGAATGAACCTCAAATGTTTCAGAGGATAAGAGAGAGAGAGAGAGAGAGAGAGAGAGAGAGAGAGAGAAAGAGAGAGAGAGAGAGAGAGAGAGAGAGAGGAGAGGAGAGAGAGAGAGAAAAAAAATAAACAGTTTGAGCGAGGGAGAGCCAAAATAACAAACAATTTGAAAGAGAGAGAGCCAAAATAACAAACAATTTGAGCGAGGAGAGCCAAAATAACAAACAATTTGAGCGAGGGAGAGCCAAAATAACAAACAATTTGAAAGAGAGCCAAAATAACAAACAATTTGAGAGCCAAAATAACAAACAATTTGAGAGAGAGAGAGAGAGAGAGAGAGAGAGAGAGAGAGAGAGAGAATCAAAATAACAAACAATTTGAGAGAGAGAGAGAGAGAGAGAGAGAGAGAGAGAGAGACAAAATAACAAACAATTTGAGCGAAGGATAGCCAAAATAACAAACAATTTGAAAGAGAGCCAAAATAACAAACAATTTGAGAGAGAGAGAGAGAGAGAGAGAGAGAGAGAGAGAGAGAGAGAGAATAACAAACAATTTGAGAGCTAAAATAAACAATTTGAGAGAGAGAGAGAGAGAGAGAGAGAGAGAGAGAGAGAGCCAAAATAACAAACAATTTTGAGAGAGAGAGAGAGAGAATAACAAACAATTTGAGAGAGAGAGAGAGAGCCAAAATAACACACAATTTGAGAGAGAGCCAAAATAACAAACAATTTGAGAGAGCCAAAATAACAAACAATTTGAGAGAGAGAGAGAGAGAGAGAGAGAGAGAGGAGAGAGAGAGAGAGAGAGAGAGAGTTGCTATCAAAAAATTTTTTTTAAATTAGAGCTTCAATTAGGTAATTCTCTAATTTACAACTTCCTAAACTGCATGTTTAGTAAGATTAACTAAATATCTTTGAACATTTAACCGAAAACTAAATTGACTTTATGATGAGAGTCGAGTCACTGGAATTGGAATGTATTAATGATTCTCTTTCGAAAAAAAGGTGACTCACTGGATGAAGCTGCGATGAAGATTCAAGAAATCTAATAATGAAAACTGCAGACATTTACCACCTCACTTTCCTTTATCCTCTGGATAACCTCATTCACAAACACTATTTCCTCAAGATGCACGCTTTCCCACGGCTTTCAATAGCAATATATGAAATGAAAGTCAAAATTCCACTATTATTATTATTATTATTATTATTATTATTATTATTATTATTATTATTATTATTATTATTATCATCATTATTATTATAATTATTATTACCATTAACCAAGCTACAACCCTAGTTGGAAAAGCAACATTCTAAAAGCCCAAGGGGTCCAACAGGGAAAAATAACCCAGTAAGGAAAGGAAACGATATAAGTAGTAATGAAAAATTAGGATATCTTAAAAAACATTAACAACATTAAAACGGATAATTCATATAGAGACTATAAAAAAGACAAACAACAGACTGTTCACTATAAAAATATTTACTTCGAGATGTTCTACTGATTTAACTACCCTATTGGGGAGAGCATTCCACTACCTCCATTAGTTTCTCTAAGCTTTATACCACACAGAAATTAGCTATAATCTTGTGACGCCTATGAGGTAAATCTGTAGACTGTGTTACTACAGATGAACTCACTTGAATTAGGGTATGGCAAATCGCATTTCCCTGGTGTATTTGTCAACAGCTTGCGATTAAGATACGAAATAGTAGAACCCGAGAACTACTTTATGCCTCCAGATATCAAGCTTTGATCTTTTGTCATTCATGAGTTGAATTAATAAACAGTGTTACAACTGAACTCATTTGAACGCGGGTATGGCAAATCAATATTTCCTTCGTATATTTGACGATAGTTTGCACTTGAGATATGAGAAGACAAACCCAGAGAGTTGCTTCATACCCCCAGAAATTAACTGATATTATTATTATTATTATTATTATTATCATTATTATTATTAAATGCTAAGCACCAACCCTAGTTGGAAAAGGAGGAAGCTATAAGCCCAGGGGCCCCAACAGGGAAAATAACCCAGTGAGGAAAGGAAATAAGGAAAAATAAAATAAGAATAGTAACAACATTAAAATAAATATAAACTATAAAAACTTTAACAGAACAAGAGTAAGAGAAACTAAATAGAACAGTGTGTCCATCATTAGCTGAATTAGTTAACAGTGTTACTATAATTGAACTCTCTTGAATGAAGTTAATATATTTCTTTTCTGTATTACTGTGTTCTTCCAGTAATTGAGCAAACGTCATTCTTCATGGTTGGGAAGTCAAAATCAGGAAGTCCAAGTTGAGTATTTAATGCAAAGTTGATAATTTAGGTAAAAGAAAAAGTTATCTTTACCTAAATTGTCAACTTTGCATCAAATACTCAACTTGGATATCCTGATTTTGACTTCCCAACCATGAAGAATGACGTTTGCCCAGTTACTGGCAAAACGCAGTAATACAAAAGGAAAGAAAACAAAAATTATTCGAGCTACAGTATTGAGAAAACGACTGCAAAATTAATGCTGTTGAGGCAGCCATTGTTTCGATCAAACTTGCCTTAAAAAGGTTTTTCTACCAAAATATTATATTTCCCTGATATATTTAACGGCAATTTGCGCTCAAGACATGAAAGTGCAAAATTTGAGAACTTGACGAGAAATGCAGAAAACTCACCTTGCTTACATTTACTCCGACGTTAATTGAGGGAAATTACTCGACTGTGGTATGAAATCGGGGGTATAAGGACGTGAGTCCTAATTAATTATATCGCAAAGTGGCCTCGCTTTCACCTAAAGTAGAATCGAAAAAGATATAAAAAGAATCGAATGCTTCCAAAGAATTGAAATAGGTCAATCGATCATTGACCTAAAGAAATCTGTCAAAAATCTTGGAGTAATCATGGATGATAGACTGACAATGAATGAACATATAAATATGGTAAGAAATTGTAACTATCATATTAGAAACATAGCATTTATTAGTAAATACTTAGATGAAAAATCTATGGCCATACTCATTAATCACCACATTTTAAAGAATTGGTTACTGCAACTCACTGTTCTATGGCTTACCAAATTATCAGCTGAAGAAAATTCAGAGAGTACAAAACAGAGCCGCTAGATTAATAAAAGGACTACACAATAGGGAAAGAGTTACCCCGGCACTAATTAAATTACACTGGCTGCCGGTAAAAGCGAGAATTGAATACAAGCTACTCTTACTAACGTTTAAGATACTGAACCAAAATATCTAAAAGAATGCCTGAACAAACTAGAACTAGAAACAAATGTTAACATAAGACACATGAGTGACAAACATAGGCTATCTGAACCAAGAACAAATAGTAAATTTGGTGAAAGGGCTTTTAGCTACTGTGCGCCTAGACATTATAATAAACTGCCAACTGAAATGAAGGACCTAAAGGAGCAATTGAATTTAAGAAGAAACTAAAGACATTACTTTTCACAAGATCATATGATTTGGAAGATGCTACAATCAAAGAATTGTATAAGTTATAATGAAAATGTTTCGTTAGATGATTAATATGGACCCGCCCGAGTAGTAATTCACTCGACTTCAGTGGAGGGTTGGATTTAAACCCTAAACAAGTAAGTAGGTCATACCTTATTCCTACCTCAACCCAATACCCAGATGAAAATCAAACTGAATTAAGCAAGAAATTCTTCCTAATAATTACAATTCTACAACCACCATACGTAAAATAATAGTAAATACCTCAATTCAAATAATGCAGGAATAAATACTAAACCTATATCGTAAATCAGTTTTAAAAAGAAAGCATTGCGAGTTAACATATGGGCCAAATATGCAGCCCTAAGACTATACAACAAGCTCCCACTAGACATCCGAAAGACCTTAGTTATTAAGGCTTTCAAGAGGAAACTTAAGACACTTGTTCTCTAAGTGTTTCGATAGTGTGGATTTGACAATGCAAGAGTAATATGCGGTGTGAAATGCTGAATATCTTGGAATACATATATTAAAATAACTGTGAAGGTCCTGTAGATAGTATGGTTCCCTTGCTGTATAGGCCCAGAAAATTAGCCCTTAAAGTAAACTATTCAAGAGGCCATTTATAGCCACCGGCACAGACAAGACTTCAAACCAGATTCTGCAGCCCGAAAAAAGCATTATTATAGACAAGACAACTTCCATGTTTTATGAAAAGCCATGATTATTGCCAGATGAACAGCACATGCAAGATTGCCAACGTCCCCTAGAAATACAAGTACGATTTAACAAGGACGTTCTTTTGAAATCGGTTCTAAAACAGTAATTTCAAAGATTGACACTAATGCATGGTGTCACATGCTACATTTCACAATTGTGGAAACAATGCTTAAATAAGAACGTTTTTGTACCATACTGGTAAATATGAACTTTCAAAAAATTTACACAAGTTCGTGAACCCTGCCAAATTTGTACATCTACTTAAATGACCATTATAATTTGTATAGAATCTCCTTAAAGTCTTTCAGGGTTAAAACTCAGCAGAAACACTGGTCCTTTTTTAACCCTTCTTAGGTAATTCCGAATATTTGTTGTTAGTTATCACAGATAAAGCATATTTGCTTACATGGAAAATAACTTCATATCAAGTAGCAATTTTTTTTTATAAACTCTTCCATCTTGCCACAACCATAAATTAACAAAAACCTAAACTAGTTAAAGGGGAATTGTTAGGCCTTCAATTAAAGTTTCTTGATCAACAAGTATAAAAGACAGTATTGACACTTTATGCAATCATGTACTGTAGATCATTAATAACCACTTTTGAGTTTAAAATATGCTTAACCCATGAATCTATCAGAACTGGTCGTCCAAAATATCTAAGAGAAATGCTACATAATGTGCAGCAAATAATCGTGCTGACACGAGAATAGTTACAGATGGTTTCAAACTATTAAACCTAGATACATGTCTACTGAAGGCTCTAAATCCTTTAAATATGTGGCCCCGAGAGTATACAATGAGCTCCCAAGAGACATCCGAAGACTTGAAGATTAAGGCTTTCAAGCGAACACTGAAGACTTTCTTATTCTGAGTGTGTTTCGATAGTAAATATCTATCAGTAAGCGAGCAATATGCATTGTGAAATGTTGAATGCTCCAGAATGAACGTCGTAACATAACCGTGGAGGTCCTGTAGAGAGTAGGGTTTTCCTGTTGTACAGGGCCAGATAACCAGCCCTTAAAGTAAGATGATATTGCCTACGGAAATTTCCACATGAATCTACTCCTCATTTAATAATTGAAAATCTAATACAGACAAAACAAAATTAATATATTACCTTTACATTAAACGAGGTCATTTGGTGTGTTATCACCAAATAAGGGTTAAATTTTAAGATTAATAAATGAATTTGTTTTAAACTTCAGTGACGACGAGTATAGCCCGTTTTCGTAACGAAAAACAAATACAGTATGTAGAAAACCATTTTCGATTGACAGATCGAAAAACAAACAAGTGGCCCCACCCACTTTCGGTAAGAGTTTAGTCATTATATAACAAATGAGGTAATTACGGCCTGTCTACTAGTGAATCATGAAATAATTAATTGATGATAGCTTAATACAAAATAAATGGCATTAATAAAGGTTTTCCCAAAAATATTTTTTCATAAGTAAATTAATTATGTAAGAAATTCGCCCTAAATTAGTACGATTCTGCAATCAACATATGAAAAATTAGCCAATATTTCACTGTAAATAAAGGGGGAATAAATACTAAACCTAAATCGTGGCAGTTATAAAATGAACGCATTGGAAGGTCGTGTGTGGAGTTAACTGCATGAGACATCATTTATAGTCGCATATTAATAGGATTCTACGCCACGAGAGAGAGAGAGAGAGAGAGAGAGAGAGAGAGAGAGAGAGAGAGAGAGAGAGAGAGAGAGAGAGAGCGAGAGAGAGATTGTTACAAGGATTTTGGATGTCTCAAAGACTTTTTAGTCGACCCGCCATGACTCCAGTTGCTCTATGGTAGAACGATTAAGTTTAAACATTTAATTTTTATGATCTTGTCTAACTTATTCTTGAACTCGTCTACCGAGTTACTGCATACTACATTCGCCGGAAGTCTATTCCAAGTACTTGCTATTTTGTATGTAAAGAAATTGCCACATTGAGTGGTGTTGTATCCTTTCAATTCCAGTTTGTATCCGTTACTTCAAGACTAGTTTGTGCTAAGCGTGGATACATTCTTGTAATCTACATTTGTTATTCATTTAAAAATCTTAAATGTCTCTATTCTCTTAGTCGTCGAGTTTGTAGATGAGAGAGAGAGAGAGAGAGAGAGAGAGAGAGAGAGAGAGAGAGAGAGATGCCGTCAAGGTAGGTTATTTATCAAAAACCCAGTTATAAAACGATGTCTTTAAACTACTTCTACGCAAAGTGAGAATCTACGCTGGGTTGACTTTGTCGAAGGACTGAAGCACCCTTGTAAAAGTATGGAATTCCCTACTGCTGACATAAGGTATCAACGTTAGTTTTGACTATGTGAAATGCTGAATGGCTTCGAAATTATACGATAAAATTAATAAATTAATTACGAAATGTCCTGTGGAGAGTCGGGTTCCCCTCCAGATATAAGCAGAGAAAAGCAACCCTTAAAGATACTTGAAGTAAAGTTGACGGGACAACGCGATTAAACAACTCTGAACTAACAGTACTTCTGCTAGAAACCCACCCATGAAACTTTTAAAGTTTACAAATAGGATATTTGTTAAACAGCTGAAATTAAAAAAAGTTAAATACAATGCTTAGATCCAAATCAGCTGAGAGAGAGAGAGAGAGAGAGAGAGAGAGAGAGAGAGAGAGAGAGAGAGAGAGAGAGAGAGAGAGAGAGAGAGAGAGAGAGAGAGAGAGAGAGAGAGATTGTTGGGCGTGGCTGATAATGCGAGCAGCCTGAACTAGGTTGTAGACACCTAGGAAATAATTAGAATTTATTAATTTTAACATAAATGCAAAACTGCACGCAGATTGAATTTCCTAGGGCTACCGTTTAGTGAAACACTGGAAAAATAGTTTTAACAAATAATTGTGTATAGCCTATTTATCAGGGACGGTATGAGCTAAATACTTAAGAATACATATGATAAACTGATCTTGTAGGTCCTGTAGGGCACAGGGTTTCCCTGTGTGGTAGGAACAGGAAAACAACCCTTAAAGTTAAGTAAATCTTGAGTAATTTTTGTGTACTCGTATGTTTGCAGGCTGAGTTATTGCAAACGATTAATTTTGTCTAAGTGAATCGATTGGATATGGTTTATATATATATATATATATATATATATATATATATATATATATATATATATATATATATATGTATATATATATACATATATATGTATATATGTATATATATACATATATATATATATATGTATATATATACATATATATACATATATATGTATAAACACATATATACATATGTATATATACATATATATACATATGTATATATACATATATATACATATGTATATATACATATATACATATGTATATATACATATATACATATGTATATATACATATATATACATATGTATATATACATATATATACATATGTATATATACATGTATATATATACATGTATATGTATATATATATATATATATATATATATGTATATATATATATATATATATATATATATATATATATACATGTATATATATATATATACATGTATATATATATATATATATATATATGATGTGTATGTTAAAGAATTCACTAACTGTTTCTGCATGTCAACTAACGAATCATTTTTTGAATATGAATACCATATGTCAAAGTAACTCTTACATCTAACACATAAAATTCACAGATCCTTCTTACGCTTTTGCAAAGCAAAATATACAGTACACAAATTAAGCAGTCTTGTATGATAATTCATCACCACGAACAGTTTTCATAATCTGAAGAATGTGAAAAAAAACCAGTTTCTCTCACATCAAATCGGATTATGTACTAAAACCCAATGCCGCAATTTTCCAATAAAATATTGATTAGATTTTACGAAAATACAGCCTTCTAATTTCATCACTGGTTTCAGAAAGGAATTTAGGCCTCTAACTGGGCAATGACAGGCTAATGTCTTTTTTTAATTAGCAATAACTAGCCTACGATTAAAGTCGACCATGCAATAGTTTTCTAAACTTGGAACTCAAAACTACATTACAACAACGTCGTATTGTTAAGTGATAAGACATAAAATGGCAGTTGAGAAATCTCTCTAAATGATTTGGAACTTATCATGCGCTAAAAAAAACGATTTGTTAAACGTCAATAAAAACATCCCTCCGCAAATTTGAGTACTTTCTATAAGAATCACTGGTAGTTCAAATATCTGGCATTGAAAGTAATACATAACCGCAAAAGTCAGAAATTAACCTGAAAAGTATGTATGGTCTTACCTCCATTGCCTCCATTGTTCACAAAAGCACTAGTTACAAAAAACACGTCCGTCCTCTTCCAAGTCAAGGACTATAATGAATCTTTCACGGGCGAAAAATACATCCCTAGACGCCCCCTAGAATTTCCCTAAAGCAGAAGTAATTTCTCCTAGTATTTAACAAAATCTAATCAGAAATAATTATTTTACATACCGTTGCATATTCTGTAACTTTAATATACCATGTATTTACTTTTGATAAATTCCTTTATGATACCACAGACATTAAGATTTAGATCTTTAGAATAATATTCAGAACTTAGGTCCTGGCAAGCAGACATTAAAATGACTACTCGTGCACCAAGGCAGCCCGTAAAAACTTATGCCCAAATTGTGTTTTGATTTCAATGTGTGCTCTGAAAGATATATTCACAAAATCATAATTATATTGTCATAACAAGCGAAGCTTAACAAAAAGTAATCCATTCACAGTAATTAGATAACATAACAGACTGAATGTTTCCATTGCTGTTTTTTTTACTAATTAAAACCAAATTTCAATTATTGAATATCTACATATCTAAGAAATTATTATTATATTCTGAGGAACATTGGGGAATTTAGAGTGCTAATATTAAATTTCCCCTAAAAATCCAAAATAGATTGAATGATCAAGTACCCAAGTTTTATGCCACAAACCGCAGAAATTTCCCGATCTGTGGACAAATTCCCCTAAAGTGGGGGCCTTGATGGAAAATTTGCTTTAGCCAATCAGGGACCTCCACCATACTCGGCGTTTCTATTGTTTTTCTTGTATGTTGTCAATTAAACATTTAATCCAACGATAGACTATTTGGGCTATAAAAGTCTTTTAAAAGACATTTGTATAAACAAGATTTAATATCTAATATAAATATACAAGTGAAGTCTATAATGAAAATGTTTTATATTGTCGATAGTTGCTTCATAAAAATAACTATTCGATTTGTTTAAGGTATTCAGACAAAGAAACGGGGGACTATATATAACAGACACGCCTAGCTGATGTTTAAATCTACATCTATGAAAGTATTTTAGCAAATTTTATGAGTTATTTCCGAAGGAAACATTAACTTCCACGATTCATATAGTTTTACGACATTCATGAAGCAAGATTCACCGAGAAATAAGAAATGTATCGGCTTATTTTCCTTGTTGGAACCCTTGGGCTTATAGTATCCTGCTTTTCCAACTAGGGTTATAAATTAAAATTTTAATCTAAGTATCGAATTCAACTCGGTTGAATATATATTACATTACCAATTATACTCTTTAGAATATCGATATTTAGGCTTAGGCCTAGCTAGCTACCATTATATCCTCCCTTACTACTAGAGTAATCCACTCACATGTACATTAAAATTACCTACCCTACGTCATAGTACAGTTAACGCAGCTTAATCACATAAGCATTATAGGGCTACAAAAATTTATTCACGTAGAACATCTTAATGTATAGCATACCCTTTACAAAAATACCCTTTTTTTGAATAGACAATATCAAAATTCACAATAATTGTACTTCTTATAATAAATAACACTTAAATAAAAGTGTAAGTCTTGCTAAAACTATCGTAAATATCACAGTTAATATCAATAAATAATATAAAATGCTAATAAAGAAATAATTCAATAAATATAAGACAAACACAAAGCAAATTTTGAATACGTTATAATTTTTCAATTAGAAAAACTGTCCACTGCAGATCGTAATCTATATTTACCGTGGTATTCTTTAATACTTTATCACCTGAATGTTTTTTCCGGTTTCATAAAAAAATGCAGGGACTGTTATTTCATGAATATTAAGATATCATCATCTTTGTGCTAGGATTAATAGGCACGTTAGATTTGAGATTATTGTACTAGTCATGTTCATATTCATATATTCTACCAAACCAATCATTTCTATGATCTTTTTAAATTATAATTTTAAATAGCAGCTTTTAAAATGATATCTGATAGTTTTCAATAGATATTGTATAACAACCATTCACCGTTTAATGCCCAAATAGTCTTTATGCATATTTACATTAGTATATGCTTTTAAATAATAGAAAACGTATCCTAAATTTTATATCAGAGAAAACAGTTTTAAAGAGGAACTTAAATTAAATTATCATCGCCGTAAACTCCATACTAATATGTTCATGTCTATAAAAGAAACTTTTATAAACTACATACTAAAACCATAACCTTATATATATATATATATATATATATATATATATATATATATATATACATTAAAACTTAACGGAAAATAAATATAAGCATAATTTAACCAAATATTTATGAATAAATTGTAAATGACCCACAATGGGATTAAATCGCTATTGATATCAGTTTTATTGATTTGTCTTATAGAAAGAAAACAATGGGATTTTGTCACAGTTGATTTTATCAAACTCAACAGAATAGATTTATATCCCAAGAATAAAAGAGAAGCAGATGCCCAAAAAACACAAACAGTTGATTAAAACACAAAACTATTTTCAGTGAAATATAAAGGTTTGCTAATAACATTGTAAATTTGGGTACTTACATATTGTATAATGAAGTCACTCATTATTTCATAACCAGCTGGGATAGATGAAACCATATTAGCTATCAGCTGTAGACTACAACTGTCATCATTAATAAGTTTCCAGCTTAATGTGCACGTTTCCTAAAAGTACGGTTCCCAGATTATAAGATTAGAAATCTCACAATTTATCTAGATTTTTACCTACATACACAACCAGGCTAATATATTGTGGAACCAAGATAATTTTCACATAAGTGGAGAACATGAAGTAAGAATTTTAATCGATATAAAGAAAGCAAAAGGAAAATCATTTGAAAAATTCATAATGCAAATCATATTTCTTTAATGAATTTGCTTTATTCAGCAGGTGTCTGTTTTATAGCACCTTCCTATAAAATTCTTTACACTGAAAATGGAGGTTCTATGTGCACTGAAAGCAGTTACCAGATTTTGAAAATTGAAATAAGTTATGCACGCAGTGCGCAAGAAGAGGCTGCCATTTTGGAAGACCGTCGTATAACTGTCCGTCAGTTAGCCCAAATTGTGAAGAAAGTGTAAAGTCTGCGGAAGAAATCCTTCAGGGTCATATACACATGCATAAGGTGTCTGCAAGGGGGATTCCCAGGCCCCTTACTCCCTTTGAGAAGCAGGAATGAGTTGATTGCTCAAATGCTCTTTCAGACGTGTCAACAAAACCAGGAAGTCTTTTTCGACAGACTTATTACATGGGTCCATCACTATGATCCTGAGACTAAAGCCCAGTCTATGCAGTGGAAGCACTTTGACTCACCACCTCCAAAGAGGACAAGAGTGCAACCCTCTACAGGAAAGGTCTTGCCAACCGTCTTTTGGGACCCGCGTGGAGTAGTGATGATGGATTTCCTGGCCAAGGGTACCACAATTACTGGGACTTACTATGCTTCACTACTGTGTAAATTGCGAGAATCCCTCAAACTCAAAAGGTGCGGCATGCTGAAAAAAAATGGAAAGTCATCTGGGACTAAGCAGATGTAGCATCAGGTTGGTGAACATCAGCCACCTCCCCCTTTTTATATTAAGTGTTCACAAAGCAAATAAGTACAGAAGTAATTAGTAAATATCTCTAGATAGATATATATTAGACTGTAGCATAAAGAAATTAAAAATAAGTGGGAAACCGATGTTATGCATAGATGTTCAAAGTGCCAGATAAACAAATGGTGCATCAAATTCAAAGAAGGGTGCACTGCAAACCTGCACAGTAGGAGTGTATGCTTGTTCTGCCACCAGGAATAGGAAACATAAAAAAGAAAACCATGAACTATTAAAACAAATGATAAGAAGAGATTATGTCCAAGTTCTAACAATCGGAAATAAGAAACAAAATCATAGATGTAGTAGAAAATGGGATCTGTATCCAAGAGATACAAGATAAGGTAAAATCAAGGACAAAACTTGATGATAATTATCAACAAAACAGAGTTCATGAAACCCACTAGAGGAAGGGTAGCCAAGGGCAACCAGAAACTACAGCCTAGAAATGTAAATGCTACCAGAAACAGTCTCCCTCCTAGCAGAGGAAGAGGAAGATGAGACTGCTAGTCGGAGACCCAATGGTAAAGGACCAAGAGGAGCACTTCGGCCTCAAAAAGAAGAAAGATCAGGTCCTGTTCGGATGCCAACACACAGAAAATAGAAATAATTAGCATAACTGTAATGGAGAACAACAAGACCACTATCATTGTTCAGGCAACTAAAAACATTCTGTTATTATCATTATTACTATTACTAGCCTAGCTACAACCCTAGTTGGAAAAGCAGGATGCTATAGGGAAAAATAGCCCGGCGAGGAAAGGAAATAAATTAACTACAAGAGAAGTAATAATCAATTAAAGTAAAATATTTAAAGAACAGTAACAACATTAAAATTAATCTTTCATATATAAACTATAAAAACTTCAGAAAAAAAGGAGGAAGAGAAGTAAGATAGAATAGTAAGCCCGAGTGTAACCTCAAGCAAGAGACCTCTACCCCCAAAACAGTGGAAGACCATGGTACAGAGGCTATGACACTATCAGTATTGGAGGGCAATGGTTTGATTTTGAAGTGTCCTTCTCCCAGAAGAGCTGCCCTGTCTCTTCTACCCTTACCAAGAGGAAAGTAGCCACTGAATAATTTGAGTCTGCTAGGTATAACGATAAGTAGGGAGCACTAGTTGAAAAGACAAAGGAGCAAGTATTTTCCCACTGCTTCCTAGTGCCACACTAATCTAAGGCTACATAATATTCACCATTAAAAATATTGACACCATTTAACTCTTCTTTCTCACCGTTATCCCTACATCAATGGGTCCGTTGTTGCAACTGGCATGGTTTATACTTTGGTTTTGTGTTTTCACAATCGCATGCCCTAGCAGTCATCAACCACAGTTATTAGCCGTAGGGCTAGCCTTTACATTAATAGTCCAACTACAAGGCATCAGTTTCCACAGTTATTGGCAGTGAGCCTAGCCTTTTGCTAAAAAGGCAGCTGCTGTCATTTTGGTTGCTTTCTACGACACAAAGGACGTACAGTGGTAATATTCTTACACCCCTACCACATGTGTATATCAACACCATCTAACTATTACTTAAGAAAGAATATATCTTAAACATACAGAATGATCAAGTTACAGTTTTAGTGAATGTTGTATTATTTTCCTACCATTACATTAAGATGTATTTAAAACTGCTCATCATATCATTGTTAACAGACCTGCTTTGATTTATGAATTTGGCCCTTATTGCCAGGGCACTCGGAGCCATTTAGTATCCAAGGTCATTATCATCTCCTCCGAAACTTTATGACGTAAAGGGCCACAGCTAAATTTCGTAAGTCATCTCTATCTTGAGCTTTTAATTCAATACTTCTTCATTCATCATCATCTACTTCGCTTTTCATAGTTCTCAGCCATGTAAGCCTGGGTCTGTCAACTCTTCTAGTGCCTTGTGGAGCCCAGCTGAATGTTTGGTGAACTAATCTCTCTTGGGGTGTGCAAAGAGCATGCCCATCTAATCCTCATCATGGTCTCATCCACATACGGCACTCGAGTAATCTCTCTTATAGTATCCTAGGTACAACAGAGAAAATCCCACATTCATATGTGATAAAAGGTGAGAGCTTTGACAGAAAAGTGGGAAAAAAGGAAATGGGAATTTGGAGCACAGTACTACAAAATTTTAATTTTCCATATAATTATATTGGACTAACATACTTGTCAATATCTATATTGTATTAGAACAGCTAGATGCTGTCAATCTGCCAGAAAAAAAGTTGTAATATGCAAGCTTTAAAAATATGTAACAACTGCTGTATAAAGAGGTTTGATACCCTTATGAATTAAGCAACCATAATACCCCAAAGAATGAGCCACAAAAATTTTGAAAAGCTTGCCACTGTCGAGTTGGAAGTTCTTGATTGTGCATGAACGATTGCTCAATCTCCCTGAATTTGCTGACAATCGTCTGATGAGAAGGCTGCCATGTCTATCAGCATACACAGGTACTTTTATCTTTTGCTTGGACTTGAGACTGGATTTTCCTAATATCAAAATTTGCATTACAACATAAGGAAAAAAAAATATTTACATTCTTTGAGCCCCTCCTTTGAAAATGCTGAAAATTTGGCAACTGTCAACGAAGAAAACAGAATTCAGAATAAATACTATCAATAAAATCCAAGCTACATCGAGCAGTTTGAAAACTCCGGGTGGAATTCTAACAGGGTCAGGGGCTTTATTGAACTTGGTTTCCTGAATGCCTTCCTTCATTTGTCTTTCCGTAATCGGATCATTGACGAACCCATCAATGAACCCCGAATTAGATAGTTTATTGATGATAGGTTTAAACATTTAGAAATCTCTCTTATAACTCTATCCCTGTTATTTATAATTACGTCAGGATTCATACTATAATGGGATCCCTGGAGATTATCAATGTAACCAAAATGGACCCAAGACGTGCGTTCACGTCACCCATTATCAACAATCCGATATCAGGGATATATTCTTGTTCTTAAATGAATGAGAAACTAGCGTTACTGTAATGAAGGGAATCAGGGGGAGAAATGTAAAGCGCAACCAACAAGAGGTCAGCAAGAGGGCGGAGGAGAAACCACGCTTTATTCCATCTATTTGTACGAATAAATGACGGGACAATAAGAAAATTTATATACTTGTTGTAAAGCATAGTGAATAGTAGAGAGTGGTTCAGGCTAATCCAATAACTCCTCCAGTTTGGTAATTGAACAAGATATTAAGTTATAATAATGAACAACTAATTCTTCGCATTATTCATACATTAATTCATCGTATTATTTCCATCTCTTAATTTAGTTGTTTTTTTTAATGGGGGCAATTGTCCTATGGGGTACTTGTAGGGGCAGAGCTAGGGGAAATTTTCCCAATGGGATCAGTTTTCGAGGGCAATTGTCAAAGCAATTCTCCTAAGGGGCAGTAACTTGTCCAGGGTGCAGTTGACGGGAATTGCCCAGATAAATGTTCTAGGTGGGCAACTATCCCAGGGGCCAGTTATCCAGGATGCAGTTGTTGAAGGGGGGGGGGGGGAGTGTCAGGGTAATTGCTCGGAGCGACAGTTATCCAAGGTACTGTCGACGGAGGGGGGTGGGTGGGTGTTAGCTCTAGGGGGCAATTGTCTGGATACACACAGTGTATATGAACAGAACATATTTTTTTTTTAACATTTTACCTCTAAAATTACCTTTTCAAGTTATCTAATATAAATTACGGCATTCTGCTATTATAAAAAAAAAATATATTTTACATTTTCATAGCGGAATATAGCCATTTGTGTAGAGTCTCTCAACAAGCTATCAATGCTAAGTGGTTACTTTTCAACGCATCTCTTACATAACTCATCGGTTCCCAATACTTCTGTGTTCAGTTGTTTTCTATGCAAAAGGATTTACAAGAAAATGAGAGAAGAATAATATAGAGTGGAGCTAATATTAGGGTTATTCATAATAACGGTAAAAAACTCATGGGCAATATTGCATAACGTGAAAGAAATTAATAAGCAGG
>NC_090757.1:28017819-28022819 GCF_036898095.1 Palaemon carinicauda
CCACTAAGTAGACAGTGGGTTTAATAACTTTTTCATATATTCTCATTTTGGCATATGCTGCTACCTTTCAAGGGGTCAACTTCAACAACATTCCAAAGAAGATCATGGTCAGCTTCAAATTTTCTGTTTCTTTTCTTGTTAAATCTCAAAGTTGTAAAACCTCATGGAAAATTATTTATTTCTCAAGATTTCAGCGTAAAATTTTAATTTTTCTTCGTGATTTTTTAACATATTCGAATTCTTACATTGATTCTAATTTTGTACAACCCTTTATACTGAATTCTAATTCCACTGCTCAACCAATGAGAGGCATAAGTTACTGGCTAAATCCTCGCGGCAAAGTAAATAAACCAATGGTTAAAGTATTACAAACTTTGGATATTTGGCTCTGAGTTTTACAAGTGTATGTATGTATGTATTATGTATATATATATATATATATATATATATATATATATATATATATATATATATATATATATATATATATATATATATACACACACACAGTATCTACACATTAATACACACACACACACACACACACACATATATATATATATATATATATATATATATATATATATATATATATATAGATATATATATTTCAATTCTAAGTACAAAACACCTGAATTCGACAGGTATAATTACAGAAGAATTGTCATTGACTTTTATCTTTCTTCGTGGCCAAGTAGTTTAGTCACTGTCTATACAAGCTTGCCGACCAGGGTTCGATTCCCGGCCGGTCACAAGCTCTTGTCTTTGTGTGATTTCGCCTGGAGCTCTGATCCCGAGGTCGTTAAGAGAATCCAGACATTAATGTATCAAAAATGTATATGGCTTATTTGAATATGAAAAACACGTTTAAATGTGCAAAATTCATCATATATATATATATATATATATATATATATATATATATATATATATATATATATAGAGAGAGAGAGAGAGAGAGAGAGAGAGAGAGAGAGAGAGAGAGAGAGAGAGAGAGAGAGAGAGAGAGAGCAGGTGTTACTTTTCTGGTTCTTTCATACCTAAGGATGACAGAAAACTCTACGTCAATCAATCTTTCACGGCCATTATTTTAAAAAATTCCTTTCTAACTCTATGACCTTGTCAAGCAGGTGTCAGTCTGTGCTACCTTCCATCTACTATAGTCGAATAACTACCAAGTATTTATCTATTATCTATGTCAACTGACTCACATTAGTATTTAGAAGATTGTGACTGCACCACATCAGTGTTTGATAGTACATCCACTAAGGTAAAATGGATTTTATTTTGTATTGAAACAGACTCATATCGCATTTTCTACACTAAGGATCAAATTCAAGAACAAATGATTCAGGGTTTGGGTGCTAAATATTTCTTGGCAACCGTTGTATTTTTACCATCTATTCAAGAGAGAGAGAGAGAGAGAGAGAGAGAGAGAGAGAGAGAGAGAGAGAGAGAGAGAGAGAGGAGAGAGAGAGAGAGAGAGTATCCAATTTTTAACGAAGCCCCAAGAACTTACGTCTTATTTTCTTATCTCTTCATCTCTCTTTTCTAAATGCTACCCACATCTGTCAACTAACAACTAGATACCTAACTCGTGCAGTCTGATAGTCTGGCGCGGTAGTTGAATCAGTTGAACTTCAAAAGTTCAAAGTTGGAGCAAATGTTTTTATGTTGACCAGGCTGACATGAGTCTTTTTATAGTTTATATATGACAACTGTTTTTGACGTTGTTAATAGTTTATATATGAAGTATCTGTTTTGACGTTGTTACTGTTTTTAGAATGATTTATTGTTAATTTGTTCTCAACATTTACTTATTTCCTTATTTCCTTTCCTCACTGGGCTATTTTTCCCTATTGGAGCCCTTGGGCTTATAGCATCTTGCTTTTCCAACTAAGGTTGTAGCTTGGCTAATAATAATAATAATAATAATAATAATAATAATAATAATAATAATAATCATACATATTGCCAGCTCATTGAGTTGCTAACAATGCTACGAGAGAGAGAGAGAGAGAGAGAGAGAGAGAGGAGAGAGAGGAGAGAGAGAGAGAGAGAGAGAGAGAGAGAGAGAGAGAGAGAATATTTGACTTCGAAGGAAGTCCAAAACAACTTTGACCGATGGAAAGGTGGAGCTTCATTGTTTCGGCAAATGTCACAATGCGAGTTCCAATTGAGTTTTCTTTTTATTTTTAATATAAAAAAAAATACACGCCGAAGGGTCTACTACTTTTAATTTAGTTGAATATTCATTTTGCAATATGTGGCGCGGCATAGGAATTTTTGGAGTGGAATCTCATCAACATATTTTCCCATTGGAGCTAGATGAGGTTAGTGGAATATAGTTTTGCTTTTATGGCAAAGACATGATTATTCACGAATGTGGAATCCTTATGGTAATAGGTTTATATAAAAATGACAGTGTTAAAACACACACATACATACATGTACAGAATTTATGTATATATATATGTATATGTATATATATATATATATATATGTATATATATATATATACTATATATATATATATATATATATATATATATATATACACACACACACACATATATATATATATATATATATATATATATATATATATATATATATATATATATATAGATATATATATATATATATATGTGTGTGTGTGTGTGTGTTTTTGTGTATGTGTGAGAACACATGTACTAATTTACAACACACATCCTTGTGATATGACTAGTGTGAAAAAAAGTAATCATGAATGTTCATCAAACATAACTAGCTTTGACAGAAAAGGAAATATTTCCCTAACGCAAAAGACAGATGACTTAGAGAAATGGCGAGGGAAAAAAACAGACCCAGACTGTAA
Source organism: Palaemon carinicauda (assembly GCF_036898095.1). Lineage (NCBI taxonomy): Eukaryota > Metazoa > Arthropoda > Malacostraca > Decapoda > Palaemonidae > Palaemon > Palaemon carinicauda. Next base: position 28,020,677 of record NC_090757.1, read on the forward strand.
AATCGACGGAAAAACACGAGAATAAAACGAGGGGAAATAGCGATACCCCGAGGGGCAGGAAAAGTCTAAAGTTGGCACCAGTGACGAGGGTCGTCGCCAGAGATGGCAGCCAGTGTCCTGCTCACCACCGTCGGAGTCGGGTGCATCGGTCGCTGCCTCCCCGGCCCCTGAAGAGGGCCACTCATCCCAGAGGGCCTGCCTGCTTGCACCCGCAGGAGTTCATTCATGGAGACTTTTCCAATACTTTTTTCAGAGAGACTATGAAAACTTGATTCTTTTTTATTTTACCCACAAAAGATGATGAAAAACCCAGTTTAGCTGAAGTTATGACAAGCGGGTGAAGAAGTGTGTTGACGAGATGGAAAACAAAGTGGAAATAATACTCCTTTTCCTCGAATGAAGGCCAGAGTGAATGCGAGCACTTCCTTTGAAATCTGGGATGTTGTTTCCTTTTTTGGGTTTTATTCTTTTCGTTCTCTGCCTCTCTCTCATCAGTGGCTTCGTCTCTTTAAAGTAAATAAAAGTCTAATTACAACGGATATTTTGATCTTGAGGTCCGTTGAATGGTCGGAAGATATTGTTTCCTTTTAAAAGGTGTTGTTGAAGTGAAAAAAAAGTTTTTTTCAACCTAATATATAAAGAGAGATAGAAAAATAGAGAGGAGAAAGAGAGAATAGTGGGGTGGGAACCATGCAGGAGAACTTGAGCGTTGGTATGTGCTGGTGACTTCGCGAAGTCCGAGCCCCGCCCCGCACTTCTGACGGAGAGGACGAAGAAGAAGAAGAAGAAGCGGGGGACCAGCAGCAGAAGGAGCAACAGTTGCCATCACCCTCATCATCATCATCATCATCATTATCACCATCATCACCAGCAACAGCAGGAATAATCAACAGCAGCAGTGAACTGCTGCTGTTTGCAAGATCATCACCCAACAACATCAACATTGGTAGTGGTGGAGATTTGTAGTGTTGGTGGTGGTGGTGGTGGTGGGGGTGGTGGTGGTGGAGCTGCTTCTACTGCTGCTACTACTACTACTACTGCTACTACTACTATTGCTGCTACTGCCACCATCTACTGGTGGTGGTGGTGGTGGGGGAGGAGAAGACGAAACAGAAGGCACAGTCTTGGGCAGCAATCTTCTTCCTCTTCCTCTTCTTCTTCTTCTTCTTTGGGCGCAGTGCCAAGCTACCACACCGCCCCAATGTGTGCCACCAGAGAAGGAATGATAATATGTCGCCGCTTACTGCTGTCAATCACAGGTACCCGAGCTATATACCCTCACATGTTTACCTCGACGGCCTCTCTTTGTCTCTTCCTTTTCTCTCTCATTCTTAAAGATTCATTCAATGTATAAAAACTTAAGGTCATTTGAGAAGGAGAGAGAGAGAGAGGGGCCGATCACCATTTTTTTATATATAGATGTGGTTTTCTAATTGAAATAAGGATATACGCAATGCCTTTCGAAAAACAATATTATGCTTGGATATTTACACAAAAATTGCCATAACATAAACGCACGCAAGCACACTCATATATATATATATATATATATATATATATATATATATATATATATATATATATATATATATATATATATACAGTTTACAAATGCATACATCATATTATACATATATGCACATACATACATACATGCATACACATATACAGTATATATACATATATATATAAATATATATTTATATACCGTATACAAATACATATACCTTACTATACATTATACACAAATGCACATTCATACATGCATACATACGTATTTTTATATATATATATATATATATATATATATATATATTTATATATATATATATATATATATATATATATATATATATATATATATTATATGTGTATATACAAATACACATATAAATGAATGGGTGTATTTGTGCAACACATCCATACAATTCTAAAATTTACATACCGGTTTTCAGAAAAGTTCCATTAAACTTAATTGTTAATCATTTCATCTACAGTATGACCGTCAGAAAGTATAAACAAAGTTAACATGAACTAATGTGTGAGTAAACACACCGTTAAATAGACGACACACACAAGGATAAGTTATATAATTGAAAGAGTAATAAGGCCCTTTCCAATCTTCAGCAATTCATATTATATC
>NC_090757.1:28042819-28052819 GCF_036898095.1 Palaemon carinicauda
TGAAATTACTGGACGGAAAATACGTTCATTGACCCTGATGGGAGTAGAAATCCCCGGACGTAGAATGAACATCTGTAGTTTGAACATCTGTGGTTACACTCTTTCAACTACGTGATTATGAAATCAAGTCCACAATTTGGTCACAGCAGGAATAATACTTTAAGACTGTGGAGGGGTTTGATCCTCACATTAAAAAAAATCAAATCTATAAGATTTTTTTTTTTTTTTTACAATAATTTAAGACTAGATTCAGCTGTGTAAGAGTAAACAGAACAATATCTAGAGATGAAATCACCTACGGTAGCGGGTTAGCCAGGGCACCAGCCACCCGTTGATATACAACCGCTAGAGTTATTGGGTCTTTTGACTCGCCAGGCAGTACTTTATTGAATCCCTCTCTTTGGTTACGGCTCGTTTTATCTTTGCCTACACATACACCAAATAGTCTGGCCTATTCTTACCAAATTCTTCTCTGTCCTCATACCCCTTTACAATACTGAGATTACCAAACAATTCTTCTTCTCTCAAGGGGTTAACTGCTGCAATGTAATTGTTCAGTAGTTACTTTCCTCTTGGTAAGGGTAGAAGAGACTTTAGCTATGGTGAGCAGCTCCTCTAGGACAAGGAAACTCCAAAATCAAACCATTGTTCTCTAGTCTTGGGTAGTGCCATAGCCTCTGTACCATGGTCTTCCACTGTCTTGGATTAGAGTTCTCTTCCTTGAGGGTACACTAGGACACACTGTTCTATCTAGTTTCTCTTCCTCTTGTTTTGTTAAAGTTTGTTATAGTTTATATGGGAAATATTTATTTTAATGTTGTTACTATTCTTAAAATATTTTATTTTTCCTTGTTTCCTTTCCTCGCAGGGCTATTTTCCCTGTGGGGGCCCCTGGGCTTATAACCTCCTGCTTTTCCAAATAGGATTGTAGCTTAGCATTTAAGAATAATAATAATAATAATAATAATAATAATAATAATAATAATAATACTGAAATATGAAACAGACAGTGCACCTCTGAAATGACCCCGACAAGACAACATCCACCCGTGCAAATCAAATCCCCACCAGATACTCCTTTTACTTGGGCAAATATAACATTCCGTGATGTGAATTGAATGCAACACGCAACGCATCCTGTGCAAGCACTTGAGTTTGATCTGCAATTGGCCTCGTGTATCCATCTCACTTCGCATGTACACCCGGAGATGTGCCACGCTCAGCCTCTGCTTGCCGGCTACGCAACTGGAGTTTCTCTCTGTCAGAAACTTCGTCTTGTTTGCAGTCATAATTAGTTTGAGTTTACCCTGGGATCTCGGAAGCCTGGCTTCAGCCAGAGAGTTAAAGTAATAAACTTGTATTTATTTTAATTTCGAGTAAGCGTTAGTCGGCAATGCCTGCTGTGCTCGACACATGGAAAATCGACATAATGAGTTGAAGACAGATCCTCCGAGAGGGGTGTTCAGCAATTCGCAAAGTGGGGAGGATAAAAGGATAAAGGATGTGCCCGGTATTCCGGGGTAGATAATGGAACTTTCATTGTTTTGGTATACATAAAGGATGTGCATGCGTACGCTGTTTCGATTACTTTGATTACATAAATAGATTTTACAGATATTTTGTTTGTGTATTTCCCCACTATAATAATAAGCGTCTGACTATATATATATATATATATATATATATATATATATATATATATATATATATATATATATATATATATATATATACATATATTTCTTTTCGTTCATGCTGAGTTCTCCCCATACCTCAAGTAAGGGGGAAATGGTGTAGTCATAAGAATATTTAGCCGTAATTTTTGATGGGTTGCGTACACTAGTGTATGTATGTATGTACGTGTGTGTATATATATATATATATATATATATATATATATATATATATATATATATATATATATAGAGAGAGAGAGAGAGAGAGAGAGAGAGAGAGAGAGAGAGAGAGAGAGAGAGAAGCGTGTGTGTGTGTGTTTGTAAGTGCATTTGTGTATGTGCGCATATTCACATGCGTAAAAATGTGTAGCTAATTCAGTTGGATCAGAGATGAGCCCCACGTGACTGATAAATCCAAACTGATCCATTGAAACTAAGGCACTAAAATTTCAACACTGGTACGTCATAGCATATTTCCTTTTTGACTGTTATTCCATGGTCATCAGGATCTCAAACTTGCGTTATGAACGGTCTTTGAATGTCCCCTTTCCTAAATGAATAATATAATCTGGTTTTCTGACACTCTTCCGCACCCCGAGAGTCATTCATGATTTTTTTCTGGAATGTCTTGTATTTTCTTGAAAATGACTTTATTGTTTTCTAGGTAACTCAAGTATTTGATTAATTATCTACGCAATTAACTTCGTCGTCACTGATAATGATTATCTTTATCCTAATCCCGCGATTGATTTCTCGGAATTTTCGATGAAGGATACAACTTGAAACTTCTTCAATACTTCTCAAGGCAGTCCCTTATGGAATAAATAATTGTTTACACAAGTTTCTTGTAGTACTGAAAAGTTGTGGATTCGTTAAGTCCAAATCGAGACTTATCTTGTCTTGGGAGACCGTGAAAAAACGCATGAAAACTTACATACACTGGTGGAAAGTTAAAACTATTCCAACCACGGTCCAGAACTTTCAACGAAAAAATATTAAAGAGATGCGGCCATTAACGAATGAAGATGTAGGGAAATGTATGAGGAAGGACTTAGTACCTATAACTAAAAATCTATGCCTTTTATTTCCTTCCGAAGACCTGAATTACCTCCTGTAAAAGAGTCCTATCTTAAGGAGAACACATTAGGAGAGATTCCTCAAGGGCATTCTGTAAGCAAATTCCCCTGCTTGAATAAACTCGCTAATCTTTTCTCATTAGAGTTAAGAAGTTCCTAACGGCTATGTAGGTCATCAAAAAATTCAAAGATAATGAAGATTTACACGAAAATTATCGAAGAGAACGATCCAACACAACAAAAATGTATTATTTTCCACATTTGCACTTAATCCAGCTCATTATCTGCTGCAAATATTTTCGTTCAATTTATCAAATCGCCCATTGTCTTCTTTAAGAATTCCCTTTCTGCTTTCCCTCGCCAATTTCCTTTCATCCTTTACTCGGGCCATTCGGCTTCCATTGTTCCAAAACACGCCTGAAGCTCTTACCACCAAAACGACAATCATTACCACCTAATTGGCTTTGTTCCTCTCAGGCCTTCTTTAAGACTTGACTTGGGAGGGCGAAAGGATGGAGGGAGAGGGGGAGGCCCATAGACTGTGAGGGGGGGGGGGGGGGGGGTTTGAGCTAATTCTCTTAAAAACTTTCCTTAACAAGAAAATTTTATTTTGATAATTTGTTGAAACGTACCCCCTCTCTCAATGGCTCACACCCTTTTAGCATCTTTATGATTATTGTTGTAAAGACGTATTTTTAGTTAGATCACTTGACGAGACATCAGCACTTTCTGTGATTGATTGATTTACGTTACATGATTATTATCGGTATTATTGGACACATTTTATCCATGTTTTCTCTTCCAGTGAATGGTCATCATTATACAAAGTGATTTGTAATAGCCCCGTTAATGGATTATTAAATTAGATTTTATTAAAACACTGCTTCATTTAAGAAACAACTACAGTATAACCACAGTGCTGAAGTTATTTACATAATCAGAATTTCACCTGATAACCGGACTTACAGAAGGAAGATGGAATCAGCTAGACGGTAACCCAATGAGAGTAATAAGTTTAAACTTAGCCAGATATAAATTAACAGTCGTAAAAAACAGGGAATATAAGAATTGGAGAATGTACTGCAGTCTCACTGGTAGCGGCTTCCAATACTTCTTGAGATAGTATTGAGAGTGAAGCATAAATCTGCCAGTTTCCAGAGCAACCATTCGTGCATGATGCTTCCAGGTCATTTAGGGTGCTTCGTCTCCTTCTAAAGGCTCCCAGGAGGCCATCGTACTTTACTTTCCAGCATAGTCTTGATCGATTCCGGTAATTCAATCCGCTCTCGATTTCCCCCTTTGGCTGGTGGTTTCAAGGTTTCGTTTAAATTGAAATTAGCATTCTTCTGTTTGGTTTTGTACGGTAATTATTCAATTTGTTGAATTTACAATATTCACAAAAGTTGCATAAGATTTTTCATAACTCTGACCATCCTTTACATTCAGATCTCCCTGGACAATTCTATCCTGTTCGTAATATTAGGCAGGCAGTTAATTCTAATAGCCAGGCCTTCTCCATCATGAGGCTCAATACTACACAGTATTCTAGAAGTTTTATACCAGCTGTTACCAAGTTGTGGAATGATCTTCCAAATCGGGTATTTGAATCAGTAGAACTTCAAAAGTTCAGAGTTGGAGCAAATATTTTTATGTTGACCAGGCTGACATGAGTCTTTTTATAGTTTATATATGACATATCTGTTTTTGAGGTTGTTAATAGTTTATATAGGACATATCTGTTTTGACGCTGTTACTGTTTTTAGAATGATTTATTGTTAATTTATTCTTATCATTTATCTATTTCCTTATTTCCTTTCCTCACTGGGCTATTTTTCCCTATTGGAGCCCTTGGGCTTATAGCATCTTGCTTTTCCAACTAGGGTTATAACTTGGCTAATAATAATAATAATAATAATAATAATAATAATAATAATAATAATAATAATAATGTACAGATGAGTTGCGAAACAAATGAATGAAAAGTTAGAGGAAATAAAAAGATATACGGAAGCATTAATACCATCGTAATTTTACAACTATGGAGATTTTCAAGTCCTAATTCGTTATAAAACTATGACGTAACCCAAAAGCAGATAGTACAAGTTTGCTATTCAACATCTAATTACTGTATTACTTATTAGTACAACTGCACTATTCCCCAAAAATGCATTTGGAGGCATTTGGAGTTGAATGGCCTCCCCGGCACAAGTGCTAAACCATTGGATCTAAATTCCTTGAAACCTTATCGAATAAATTATGCGTTGCCATTGCAATTGATTTAAAATGGCTGACCGAAAAAAATGAACATAGAAATTTCGGCTGACCGAAAAAAATGAACATAGAAATTTCGGCTGACCGAAAAAAATGAACATAGAAATTTCGGCTGACCGAAAAAAATGGACATAGAAATTTCGGCTGACCGAAAAAAATGAACATAGAAATTTCGGTTGACCGAAAAAAATGAACATATAAATTTCGGCTGACCGAAAAAAATGAACATGAAGATTTTGAGTAACGGTTTCAACAAACTTTCGCGGGAAAAAAATGATGAAAAGCAGCTGTAAATCAAATTCGTTTTAAAGTTTTGTGATGGAACATAGATAAAAAACAGCTGGGCAATATAATTGGAAACAAATACTGTCAGTTCGTTCAGCTAATATATTTTCATGCAGAAAGGTCACCAAACCCAAGATTGGTCTGCTCGTCGTAGATCTCTAACCAGATTATCTACATAAGATTTGGATTTGGACTTCTAACCCCCCCAAAAAAAATAAATAAATAAAAAAAAAATATAAAAAATTTCCATCACAATGATGTTATTACTCTCAATAATGAAGGGGGCTGTTATTTTCAGGCCTGATATGCAAATATCCCTAATTAATAACAAATTGTTTTGATCTCGATTTGGTTGAAGTAATGAGTCTGGATTTAAATACAGAGGCAAACGCAATTTGCATATTGGAATTCGTTGGCTGAGGGAACGCTTATTCACTTTTATTTGCTAAGCTACAACCCTAGTTGGAAAAGCAAGATACTATAAGCCCAGAGACCCCAACAGGGAAAATAGCCCAGTGAGGAAAGGAAACAAGGAAAAATAAAATATATTAAGAACGGTAACAACATTAAAATAAATATTTCCTATATAACTATAAAAACTTTAACATAAGAGGAAGAGAAATTCGATAGAATAGTGTGCCAGAGTGTACCCTCAAGCAAGAGAACTCTAACCCAAGACAGTGGAAGACCATGGTACAGAGGCAATGGCACTACCCAAGACTAAAGAATAAGGGTTTGATTTTGGAGTGTCCTCCTAGAAGAGCTGCTTACCATAGCTAAAGAGTCTCTTCTACCCTTACCACTGGAAAGTAGCCACTGAACAATTATAGCGCAGTAGTGAAACCATTGGGTGAAGAAGAATTGCTTGGTAATCTCAGTGTTGTCAGGTGTATGGGAACAGAGGAGAATCTGTAAAGAATAGGCCAGACTAATCGGTGTCTGTGTAGGCAAAGGGAAAGAACCGTAACCAGAGAGAAGGATCCAATGTAGTACTGTCTGGCTAGTCAAAGGACCCCAAAACTTCGCTTTTATCTTTTTCTATTAATATATGCGTTAATATACACATGGCCAGACGTAGTTGCTCCTCCAACAAGCTTCTTTATTGCCTTCACTAAACTTAAATTTCAACATTTCACTGTTTATGTTCTTAATTCGACCTTCCTATTTACATGGCTTTCACATTTCATGTTTGAATACAAATGCCTTACTCACATATTGATTACTTACAGACACACACATCTCTCTCTCTCTCTCTCTCTCTCTCTCTCTCTCTCTCTCTCTCTCTCTCTCTCTCTCTCTCTCTCTCTCTCTCTATATATATATATATATATATATATATATACAGTATATATATACATACACATTTATATACACATATATATATACATATATATACAGGTGTATATATATATATATATATATATATATATATATATATATATATATATATATATATATATATACACACATGTACTAATACACATATTGCATATTGTATATATACAGTATATGTATGCATGTATGTATGTATGTATGTATATGTGTATATATATATATATATATATATATATATATATATATATATATATATATAGATACTGTATATGTATACATACACATAAAGTAATAAACATATTGTATATATACAGTATATGTATGTATGTATGTATGTGTGTATGTATATACACATACATTATGCAGTTATATAAAATCATAAATATGTACATATATAATACGGAAGTTTAAAGTTATGATCATGTCCCGTTTGCTCGCAGCCCTTCCGGTGAAAACCCTCAGACTTCACAGCAAAAGAAGAAAAAGAACACGAAAAACCACCCATTCCTTCTTATCCTTCTTGGGAAGTCGTACATTTCCTTCGGAGTGACGTTTAAAAGGAAAAGTCTGGCGCGTCTTATTCAGGCTGAACTGGATATCGTCCTGACGCTTGGACTCTTGCATGGACGTGAACTCGTTTCCACATTTTTACGCGTCAACATTGTGACGTCACTCCTTTCATAGGATTATTTGGTTTATTTTTGGATATCGTTTCATCTTCATTGTCATTTTTTTGCGAATCTCCAGTAGTTTTTCGTTTTAGAAAATAAACTATCATGTCGTCTCTTCTTTCCTAGAGAGAACTAATAGTCTATTAGTTCTCTCTAGGATTCGAGACGTCTCCACACGTTCAATCGCTGCTTGAAATCGTGTGACGTCCTCACTTGCCTTTTTCTATACTGCAATTAGGACTTGGGATATCATTTCATTCACTTCGCAGTTCATTTGTAACACCGTAACTTCTTCCCTATTCAAGGATGGTGGTAGAGCAGTCAATACGTCATGGACTATATACATGGGTCGGGAGTTCGAGTATGTCTGGCAGCCCGATTTTTCAATGCTGTTCGTAACCTCATCGTGATCTAGGGAGGGAAGGGGTTTGAGGGACCCATAGGTCTACCTAATGAGTCATTAACACCCATTGTCTGGTCATCCTTGGTCCTAGCTTGGGTGGAGATGAGGGCTTCGACGGTAGCCATACCTGTATACGACCTGTTCATGTCATCAGTGCTTCCTTTTGTCTACTATTCCTTATTTTTTTTTTCTTATGATTTCGTTCTGCTTCTGAATTGTGTCACGTTTATTCTTTTTTGCATCCTCCTCTTTCCATGTGTTCAAAGACATAACCATGTTGAAATTAGGCAACGTGAACGACCGATTATTTTGTACAAGCACATACAAGCACGTATGTGTGAACATTGTACACATGTACAATAAATATATATGTATATAATTCGAGTGCGTATTAGATGATAGGGAGACGGAGAAATAAAGAAATAAAACCTCAAGAGGGTCGAGATATACAATCCGCCTTTTAACTGACCTACAGTATCTTAACTGATAGCCACAAACTAGCCCTTCTTCCTTTCCCTGTAATTGTCAATCTCTGGAGTTAAACCATTGCATTGAATGAAAGTCTCCAGGACCTCGAAGAAGGAAGCTTGGGATTGCAAGAAACTACGGAGTGGAAATTGATTGAAAGCATAAAAGGAAAATAGGTGGTCTATTGGAAACGTCCCTATCTGGCGATCTTACGGATTCGATAGTTTCTTGTTGTGTCTGCAGCCTCACCATCTATGTAAGCTACGGATAGAGGGTTTGGGGGAGCCTACAGGTCTACCTGCTGAGTCATCAGCAGCCACTGCCTGGCCCTCACTGGTCCTAGCTTGGGTCGAGAAGCGGCTTGGGCGCTGATTATAGGTATATATGGTCAATCTCTAGGGCACTGTCACTGTCCCTTGCCTCTGACATTCATGAGTATCCTTTAAACTGTCAGATAAAAAAATGCTGACAGGCCAAGAGGCAACTTTAATGGAAAACGGATTTAAATCATCATGGGAAATTCATTGGATTTGTAATGGGAGATTCGTTTCCACACACACACACACACAAACGCAAAAAAAAAAAAAAAAAAAAAAAAAAAAAAAAAAAAAAATCTGCGAACAATTGATGGATTTGTTTATGTTACCAGGCGCCATCCCAATTGGTTAAGGAAAACATTTTGCTCCATTTTATGACTTGACTTTTTGCCTTTACGCTGCAAAACAATCGTGAATAGTCTTTTCTGATGGATACCTGAGTTTATTCAGGGAGAAAAACATTCATTGCTTAATTTGGGTCTAACTATTAAGGATATAAATTATCATTAAATTTTAATGTGAATTAAATGCTTACAAGTCTTAATTCACTCATGGCATAGATAACCTATGATAATGTGACGCCAGATACATCAATCATTAATTAAATTTTCCTACTGATTAAACGTGTGGCATTTAATCCCGATTCAGAAAGGTACAAGAAAAACTAAGCTTTTCTATATATTGATAAAGGGATTATGAAAATTTTTAACCATTCAGCATATCTCAGAACTTTGACGGCTGCTTTTCCGGTCCCATACAGCAGGGGAACCCCACTCTCTACAGGACCTTCAATGTCGTTCACAGTATTTAACGTTTCATATCGCGTATTCATCATTTACTGTTAAATTGTCACTGTCAAAAGACTCATGCAATAAGAATGTCTTCAGTTTCCTCATGAAAGCCTTAATGTCTTCAATCATTCGAATGTTTCGTGGGAGCTTATTATATGGTCTCGGGGCCGCATATTTAAAGGTCTGGAGCCTAAAGTAGACATAAATCTAGGATCCAACAGTTTGAAGCCATCTGTAACTATTCACGTGTCGACACACATTTAACCAAAAGAAATGAATGAAATTAATATATTCCATCTCTAATATATTAGTTATGTCTTTGAGCAATTACTTTCGGGTCCACCATTACATTAAATTATATTTGAACTTTTCAATAAATGAAAAAAAGGAATACTTAAGATTATAAATAGCTGTTTCATAATTCCAAGAATGTTTAAGTATAACCCGTTTCAAGAAACTTTCTCTTAAGTCATCTGGAAGCGTCGTTCATTAATAGTAGTTTACAAATAATAGTTAGCTTCTACGATAGTAGTTTCATTGACGCAAATTTAGTGTATGAAATCAATCAATTATTGCTGAATTTAGAGGAGATAATTAAATATAACTGTTATCTAGCGAGCCGTGAGTAAGGTAACATACCTATGAAATGTTATATTGGTTGGTATCTATAAAGCCAGTTACTGTGACATGTATTCAGTCTTCATTTA
>NC_090757.1:28057819-28062819 GCF_036898095.1 Palaemon carinicauda
TTCTCCTTCTAAAGAACGACTTTTCTCTGCTTGTCAACTCCCAAGAAAAGTGGCTAATGGGGGTAGCGGAAGGAATGAAGTTGTGGGGGGTCGGGGGCGATGTATTCCTTTGTTGGGATATTTAAGGCAATGGAGATTGATAAGGGGACGGAAATGGGAGTCACTTAATGGCTCTACTCTGGATTATTAGTGTTTGGCAAAATAAGGTCAGCACCAAGTTAATTCCGACTTGGATTACAAGGTTAACCGTTGGCTCGTCTCAGAGATGGGTTTAGACTCAATTGGCGTCACAAGAGTTGGGGTCATAGGCTAAGATGAAAGATTGAGTGTCTATAAGACTAAACTGTAAACATGATACATTCCACTACTTCAATATCTCTGATTACCATGTTTTCATATGCATATAAGGTACTGACTAATATCGCATGAGGGTCTGCCCCTCTCTTTTTATTCTTCTCCTGTACTTCTCTTTCTCCCTTTTTCCTTATTTTTTCCCATCCCAAGTACCTGCCTTCGGGCTATAAACTGAATTGTATCAAGGGGTACTTATCCTTTCCCCATATTCCACACTTCCCTATCCTTATCCTTATCCTTATTAAGGTACTGAAGGGCATTATAGGCACCAACACCAAGTTATTTACCCCAATCTTCATACTCTAATCATACGAATGCATCCTTGCGTAATGCCACAAAGTTACTACCAACACTCTAAAGAATATTCACGATTGCCTGTCTGTCTATCTACTGAAAGATACCGTAAAAATATGAAAGAACTTTAATGGAATTCCCGGGGAAAATGTTACGGGATAAAGACCTATCCCTTAAATTCTCCTGGTGACCCGGACACGACCCAAGTTAAACTTGGGGTTCTCGTTATGTCAAATTTCATGGACCCACGATCGCTCCCTTTTTGATTCGAGTGGTATTTGGTATGCTGATCCTGAGCGGGAACTGCAGCATGAAATTTTACAGGGAGGTTAACCACGGGTTGCAAACCGGATTTGCATTAAGATGCTGTTGCAGTACTATCATTATTATAACTATTATTATGATTATGATTAACATCATTATCCTCAGGATTATTATTACTATTATCAATAAACTGTTATTTAATCATAATTTGAATATTTAAGATTAATTGTTCATGATTTGATTTCGTTTACATAGTTATTGTAATTATTTAGAAGATTGGATAGTTATTGTAATTATTTAGAAGATTTTAACGTAAGATGAGATTGGAGTATTATTCCTTATAATTATCATTATTATCTACATGATTACACCACGGGTTGCAAATCAGATTTGCATCAAGATGCTGTTGCAGTATTATCATTATTGTAACTATTATTATGATTATCATCATTATCCTCAGGATTATTATTACTATTATCAATAAATTGTTATTTAATCATAATTTGAATATTTAAGATTAAATTTTCATGATCTTATTTCGTTTATATCATTATCATTGTGATCATTTAGAAGATTTTAACATAAGATAAAGTTGGAGTATTATCCTTATAATTATTATCATAATTATTATCATTACCTACATGATTATTATTACAATTATCATCAAATTATTTAGAATTTTATCATTTATCTACTCATCATTTGATCATTTATTATCAAATTTTCGTGATTATATTTCTATCATTTTATTGTCATTTTGATGTTAACCTAACATAACCGTAACATTGAATTCTTGCTACATTTCCCAATGTTTTGGACCATTTTCTCCCTCTTTAAAATCAAAGGAGGGGAATTGAACAAGAAGAAAATAAAAGTTTATTAGCTATGTAAAGGACTGTACCAACCGTGTGTCACACGATCGTACATAGTAACGATATTTCATTTTGTGTATATATTATGCTTGTATCTTCGCTCTCCCCTCGCACTAACATTGAACCTGAAATAACGTGTCTGTTTTTCTCACCGGTAATTGTTAACCAGTGCGGTGTCGGTTTGAACAGGAAATTTCCTGTTGCATTGAGTTTTACTCTCGGCTCGTTACAGGACAGAACGCAACGCTGTAAATTACCAAAGGAGCACTTGCAATATTTTTTTAGCATTGCACACTGTATGCCTTTCACTCTTTCCAAACTTAACGAGGCAATAGGAGTTAAGGGTAGGAATTGAAGATTTACACTTTATAAAAAAAAAAAAAATAAGTATTACTATTGATAAAGTTCACTTTACGGATTTTACTGAAAATGTTCTATTCATTGATCACCTACCGGAATGGATCGACGTGAAAAGTGTTAAATTTTTAATTTTGAAGGGCATATATTTTGTTCTTTTATATACACTGTATGATTAAGACAATCAGCGCTGAAAAAAAAAATGCATGGGAAATACCACAGAATTACTTTACAAAATTCATGACTACGTACTATAACCATCAAAAGAACGTAAAAAAAAAAAAAATAGTTACAGAATAGTTACAGATGGCTTCAAACTGTTGGAACCTAGATTTATGTCCACTTTGGGCTCCATAGCCTTTAAATATGCGGCCACGAGACTATAATAAGCTCCCACGAAAAATTCGAATGATTGAAGACATTAACTTTCATGAGGAAACTGGAGACTTTCTCATTTCATGAGTATGACAGTGACAATTTAACAGTAAATGAGCCATATGTGAGTGAAAAGATAAATACTCTGAACGAACAAGGTAAAACGACAGTGGAGGGTCCTGTAAGGAGTGGGGTTCCCCTGCTGTATTGGACCGAAAAGCAGCCATCAAAGTAAAGTAAGTAATGTTAATAGAAACGTCTCGAAGTACCAGCACTACAAAGCGAGTTATGTCATTTTAGAGTTTATCGTAAAATCGAAACGATAAGCCAGTCCGCATTCTGGGACCTCCTCGTTTGCTTAGGTTCTGGAACGAGTTAATATCCGGAAAGATAAAAGGATACTTTCATGTTTAAGTCTGGAGTACGGAAGCAAATACATTTTTGGATGTCGTCATAACTTCTGGGATTCCTACAATCGGTACTGCGTCTTCGTTCGGGAAGCATATTCTTCAACCGCTTGTGCAAGCAGTCTTTCGATTGCCTTCAACGTTTTGCTACCACAACAAACTTCGGGTTTTTCATCCTTTATCTCGGACCGATATCGATCGAAAGAGTGTTCGATGATTTCCCTGGAGAGAGAGAGAGAGAGAGAGAGAGAGAGAGAGAGAGAGTTAGTTAACGCTATCTACTAGCAAAATTAAAACATGAACGTACACAATTATACATACAGCTAAACGAGTGCCTACTTACCAAACGAGAAATATATAATGTAAATTATCAGTAGAGAGAGAGAGAGAGAGAGAGAGAGAGAGAGAGAGAGAGTGTTAGTTAACGGTATCTGCCAGCAAAATTAAAACACGAACGTACACAATTATACACAGCCAAACGTGTGCCTACTCACCAAACGAAAAATATATAATGTAAATTAGTGTAGAGAGAGAGAGAGAGAGAGAGAGGAGGAGAGAGAGAGAGAGAGAGTTTTATTTACCCATTTTTCGCCCAGGCATAACTAACATAACTCAGTGGCATGCAATATTCTACAGGTTATTGCAATGGACGCGAAGTATGACATGAATTACGGTACATTCAGTCCTACCTATAAAGATATATAGAAAAAGATTCATGTAACAATCTTTAGGCCTAAAATACTGTTATGGTTGGTATTCAGAAATATACGATCTTGAATATCGTCGCGGTACAACTTTTATTCGTAGCGTAGATCTTGAATAACGTGGCGATACGACTTTCATTCGCAGCGTAGATCTTGAATAATGTCGCGATACAACTTTCATTCGCAGCACACATCTTGAATACGTCACGATACAACTTTCATTCGCAGAAGACATCTTGAATAACGTCACGATACAACTTTCATTCGCAGCACACATCTTGAATAACGTCACGATACAACTTTCATTCGCAGCACACATCTTGAATAACGTCACGATACAACTTTCATTCGCAGCACACATCTTGAATAACGTCACGATACAACTTTCATTCGCAGCCACACATCTTGAATAACGTCACGATACAACTTTCATTCGCAGAAGACATCTTGAATAACGTCACGATACAACTTTCATTCGCAGCACACATCTTGAATAACGTCACGATACAACTTTCATTCGCAGAAGACATCTTGAATAACGTCACGATACAACTTTCATTCGCAGAAGACATCTTGAATAACGTCACGATACAACTTTCATTCGCAGCACACATCTTGAATAACGTCACGATACAACTTTCATTCGCAGAAGACATCTTGAATAACGTCACGATACAACTTTCATTCGCAGCACACATCTTGAATAACGTCACGATACAACTTTCATTCGCAGCACACATCTTGAATAACGTCACGATACAACTTTCATTCGCAGCACACATCTTGAATAACGTCACGATACAACTTTCATTCGCAGCACACATCTTGAATAACGTCACGATACAACTTTCATTCGCAGAAGACATCTTGAATAACGTCACGATACAACTTTCATTCGCAGCACACATCTTGAATAACGTCACGATACAACTTTCATTCGCAGAAGACATCTTGAATAACGTCACGATACAACTTTCATTCGCAGCACACATCTTGAATAACGTCACGATACAACTTTCATTCGCAGCACACATCTTGAATAACGTCACGATACAACTTTCATTCGCAGAAGACATCTTGAATAACGTCACGATACAACTTTCATTCGCAGCACACATCTTGAATAACGTCACGATACAACTTTCATTCGCAGAAGACATCTTGAATAACGTCACGATACAACTTTCATTCGCAGCACACATCTTGAATAACGTCACGATACAACTTTCATTCGCAGCACACATCTTGAATAACGTCACGATACAACTTTCATTCGCAGAAGACATCTTGAATAACGTCACGATACAACTTTCATTCGCAGCACACATCTTGAATAACGTCACGATACAACTTTCATTCGCAGAAGACATCTT
>NC_090757.1:28075492-28080492 GCF_036898095.1 Palaemon carinicauda
CTACGAATATTTTGCAACTGTAGCATTGTAATGTAGATGTGACCTACACTTTGTCTTTATTCTAGGTCGATGGAATAGTGTTAATTGGTTTCTCTCTACCTGAAGAAGTAGTAGGCAAGTAAATTCAATTAAACCTCGCAGATATATATATATATATATATATATACATATATATATACACACGTATATATATATACATATACATATGTATGTATATATAAACATATATATATATATATATATATATGTATATATATATATGACATATATATATATACACATATATATATATACATATACATATGTATATATATATAAACACATATATATACATATATATATATATATATATATATGTCAGCAGTTATTGTCTGGCCCTCCCTGGTCATTGTATGTTGGGATGTATATATATATAAACACACATATATATATATATATATATATATTATATATATATGTCAGCAGTTATTGTCTGGCCCTCCCTGGTCATTGTATGTTGGGAGAGGATGCTTTGTCGCTGATGAGCAAATAATCATTGGCTAGGTACTCCATCCTATTAATGATAAGGTTAAAAAAGTTAAAGGTTGATGATTCAAATATACTGATAAATGAATTAATGTTGTTTATTCTCATAACAACTGAGAGAGAGAGAGAGAGAGAGAGAGAGAGAGAGAGAGAGAGACGAATGTGTGTGTGTAGATTTTGCACATCTAAAGTGTTATGCAGAATCAGACATGTCTGGGGTACTCCAAGTCATATCGCCCCTGTCCCATCATTGGATATCCGTGTTTTTTTTTTTTTATCTAATTACGGATATGATATTTGAATATGATTATATGTATATACGTATCACATATTAGTAATATTATTTAATACAGATAGTTATGCGTGCCCATGAAAACCAGCGTTGGTCAAACGACAATGAAAGCAACGGTTAATGACTGCATAGCTGGATTATAAAGATGAAGCGGTTTTTGGTTTTGGCCAACACAATAAAATCGTTCGAAGTTGCTTCATGTTTTCTTTACTTTTTTAAATAATGAATTTGTTCCTTCAATTAATTTCCACCGTCTCCCGTAAACCCCTCCCCCTATCCGTGTACCCCCACCCGGGCCAGGGTATGACATAAGCAAGGAAGGGCCAAATGCAACAATGTCTAGAATGTTGTCCTTTTGCCTCCTTGGATGCAGGATAACATTTTGGTCTTCGTCTTACCTCCTTTGAATTATTATTATTATTATTATTATTATTATTATTATTATTATTATTACTTGCTAAGCTACAGCCCTAGTAGGAAAAGCCGGATGCCATAAGCCCAGGGGCCCCAACAGGGAAAATAGCCCAGCGAGGAAAGGAAACAAGGAAGAATAAAATATATTAAGAACACTAACAACATTTATATAAATATTTCCTATATGAATTATAGAAACTTTAACAAAACAAGAGGAAGAGAAATATAAAAGAATAGTGTGCCTGAGAGTGCCCTCATGCAAGAGAACTCTACCCCAAGACAGTGGAAGACCATGGGACAGAGACTATGGCACTACCCAAGATTAGAGAACAAAGGTTTGATTTGGGAGTGTCCTTCTCCTAGAAGAGCTGCTTACCATAGCTAAAAAGTCTCTATTACCCTTACAAAGAGGATTGATTAATCATATATACATCTACAACAACAGAACATTCTAACAGTGATGGGAGAATGAGGGAAGGACACAAGAATGATGAGGGAGCCGAAGACCTAGTGGGTGAAGAGGAGGGACAAGAGGGACGAGATAGAGAAGATCAAAGAACGACCGGTTTCGGAATGGTTTGGGAGGGTGTTACTTGAGATCATAGAAAGAACATATAGTCAATTATTTTTCCAAATAATGAAGATATAGCGGTCTTTGAATGATGACGTCAACCCTACTGCGTCGTCTGCATGACTGAGTTTGACAGAATCGTCTTTGTGTTTTTTTTTGCATCTCTCTCTCTCTCTCTCTCTCTCTCTCTCTCTCTCTCTCTCTCTCTCTCTCTCTCTCTCTCTCTCTCTCTCTCTCTCTCTCAAATTATGTTAAACTGCCATTGTTCAACACTTTCATAGAATCAAATGATGATGATTCTCTCTCTCTCTCTCTCCTCTCTCTCTCTCTCTCTCTCTCTGTCTCAATTTGAACTGCGATCTATATCAACCAAATTCTATCACTCCAAAGTTAAATTTTCTGAGTGTAAAATGATTCATGATTTCTCTCTCTCTCTCTCATGATTCGAAATCTCGTACTTATTTCAGAACTGGAAGGCATTGGTAGAGGGAAGGTGAACGAAATCTACTTCCTACGAGAACAGTAGCTAGAGTTTTCAAGGACGTATTGTTTTCTACCAATGAATATGACTAATCAGCTTTTTGTTATTTTTTATGAATAAACTCGTATAGTAACGCATACCAACCATTCATTTAGGGGATATTTGCCTTGAACGGTGTTTGCCCGCCTTTGAAATGAATAATAGTAGTAATTGGCGTAAAAAAATTCATACCAGTTTTAAACTCTAATCTCCATGCGATCATCAAAGTCAACCTGGCAGATGATCCAGCAAATGAGAATCATGAATTATCGCTGTAATGATCAAAAGGTCAATCAAGGTCAATTAATGGAACGGTCAAACGTTGTATATCACGGGACTGAAGGACTGTGGAGAAAAAAAGCGACCTGGTATGACGTCATTGTTTGGCGTTGGAATGAAGTGATTAACAAAATATTATTTTCTGTTCCTTATTATTATTGAGCATTTCATGCGATCATCAAAGTCAACCTGGCAGATGATCCAGCAAATGAGAATAATGCATTATCCCCGTAATGATCAAAAGGTCAATCAAGGTCAATTAATGGAACGCTCAAACGTTGTATATCACGGGACTGAAGGACTGTGGAAAAAAAAGCGACCTGGTATGACGTCATCGTTTGGCGTTGGAATGAAGTGATTAACAAAATATTATTTTCTGTTCCTTATTATTATTGAGCATTTCATGCGATCATCAAAGTCAACCTGGCAGATGATCCAGCAAATGAGAATAATGCATTATCCCCGTAATGATCAAAAGGTCAATCAAGGTCAATTAATGGAACGGTCAAACGTTGTATATCACGGGACTGAAGGACTGTGGAAAAAAAAGCGACCTGGTATGACGTCATCGGTTGGCGTTGGAATGAAGTGATAAACAAAATATTATGTCCGGTTCCTTTTTATTAATGAGTATTTCAGTAAGGACGCGGTGGTTAACCGTTCTTTATTGAAATTATTACGAGATTGCATTGTTATTGATTTCTAAGCCTGTTCGCCTTGAAATACATAATTTGGGATGATCGTTATAATTTTATTTTCTATTGGCTACATTATGCACGTGATTGCCAGTGATATCATCAGGCCCTATTAGCTTTATTGATATGCTGTTCTTGTTACAAATTTTATGATATTAGTAATTACGAAAGTTTTATTCCAGCTGTTACCAAGTTGCGGAATGATCTTCCTAATCGGGTAGTTGAATCAGTAGAACTTCAAAAGTTCAAAGTTGCAGCAAATGTTTTTATGTTGACCAGGCTAACATGAGTCTTTTTATAGTTTATATATGACAAATCTGTTTTTAACGTTGTTAATAGTTTATATATGACATATCTATTTTGACGTTGTTACTGTTTTTAGAATAATTTATTGTTAATTTGTTCTCATCATTTATTTATTTCCTCATTTCCTTCCCTCGTGGGCAAATTTTTCCTTATTGGAGCCCTTGGGCTTATAGCATCCTGCTTTTCCAACTAGGGTTGTAGCTTGGCTAGTAATAATAATAATAATAATAATCCGATTTTCCCAAATCCACATCTGTATTCGCAACAGCTCTCGCCATGCAGACAAGTCAACATTCTCACCAGTGAACACAGGGGAACACGCGATGTCATCCGCTTTCCTTACTTATCGCTTCTACAACCTTCTTTTTCCTTATTGGAGCCCTTGGGCTTATAGCATCCTGCTTTTTCAACTAGGGTTGTAGCTTAGCTAGTAGTAATAATAATAATTAATACCAATGTTGTTTGAAAAATTGTCTTCAATATCCATGACCAGAAGTTATAAATTCAATTGATGATAATATATTGTTCTCCCGGTGCTGATACTAACATTAGTGCCGATGAAAACGCTGTTACATAGATTATATATCCATACGCAAACCTTTGTGAAATGTCGCTTTCACCATAACTGTTAAAAGAATAAAAATCAGGCACAATCGCCAAGTTTGTAATCAAGGCTTTTGTAACATTAATGTCCACGAAATGGTTCGCGTTATATCAAAGGTGCAATAAACGCATTATTTACGAGACACTTCTTACGACCCGTTGAAGACATTTGCAACAATGGTTCGCGCGAAAATCTGCCAAAATTCGTCAGAATCTATGTTCGAAATTTTTCTTTCGCGGACTCGAATGGCGTGACAAATGTATGACTGAGGCCTAATCGCCTTCAAAGTAAATATGAATTTAAATTAGATAAATTAAGAAGATAAGGTTATCATAGCAGTTTCAATCCGGTGTTTGAGAGAGAGAGAGAGAGAGAGAGAGAGAGAGAGAGAGAGAGGTGGTATATAGATGTCAACTAAGGAAGAGCCTATTAAAGCAAATTCGTTAAACAGAAGATAAAAGGAAAAAGAAACAATGATGAATTAGAATAAATTATTAGTAAATATAAAAAAAATCCTAAGTGAAAATGAACAATAAAGAATTATTTTCATTATATAAGTAAATCATGTTTGTTTTCCCTTTCTTATCTGAGATGCATCATACTCTTACGTTTCTAAGGTCCACGAAGGGCAGAGGAAGTTTCTTGGCAGTAGAATCTCTGATATTCTCAGCGCTGATTTATGGTTCCTGTCGACATAGGTGATGCTGTTCGTAATGATAACTTGATTTACTGTAGTGGCAGGCTAGATGAAACAGGAGAGAAACTAGGAAAGGAGGACGACCCACACTGAGAGA
>NC_090757.1:28085492-28090492 GCF_036898095.1 Palaemon carinicauda
ATCGAGGCTTTCATTGGAGATGTTTCATATGAGAGAACATATAGATGTCGACACGTGAAATAAATATGTCATGAGTTTGTGATTTTATGATTGAATTGGAATTTGACGAGGCCTAAAATCTTTACGAATCGAGTCGTCATTGAAGCAAATGAACGAACTATGTCGGTGTGTAGGTGTTTCTGACCCTATTGTGTTAGTGTTTATTACCATCTCTTGTGCAGATGTTCCTGACCTCTTTTGTAGGGGTTTCTGATCGATTGTGTAGGTGTTTCTGACCTTCTATTGTGTAGGTGTTTCTGACCTCTTTTTTTAGGTGTTTCTGACACTGTTGTGTTGGTGTTTATTAGCATTTCTTGTGCAGATGTTTCTGACCTCCTTAGTTTGTGTTTCTGACCTCTTTAGTTTGTGTTTCTGACCTTCTATTGTGTAGGTGTTTCTGACCTCTTTTTTTTTTTAGGTGTTTCTGACCCTATTGTGTCGGGGTTTATTACCATCTCTTGTGCAGATGCTTCTGACCTCTTTTGTAGGGGATTCTGACCTCCTTTGTTGGTGTTTCTGACCTTTTATTGTGTAGGTGTTTCTGACCTCAAGAAAGATTAGAATTTTTCTTTATCTTCATTCTTTATTAACATATTTTTTTTTTGTATAAAAGATAATTTCGAATCGTTGACATACAGCTTTTTCTTGCCGATAGTTTATTATCCCATTTTATATCTTTTAAATTTCTTGATAAATCTTCGTAGGTGGGTAGTGCCACCAGGTCGCCAAAAATAGCGCACTGAAGATATTATTATTATTATTATTATTATTATTATTATTATTATTATTATTATTATTATTATTATTATTATTATTACTTGCTAAGCTGTAATCCTAATTGGAAAAGAAGGATGCTATAGCCCCAAGGGCTCCAACAGGGGAAGTAGCCCATTGAGAAAAGGAAATGAGATAAACTACAAGAGAAATTTTTGAACAAAAAAACATTAAGATAAATTTTATATATAACAATTAAGAAAAATTAAACAAAACAAGAGGAAGAGAAATAAGGTAGAATTGTGTGGCCGAGTGCACCCTCAAGCAAAACAAGCGAAAAACTATACCCCAAGACAGTGGAAGACCAAGGTACAGAGGCTATGGCACTACCCAAGACCAGAAAACAATGGTTTGATTTTGGAATGTCCTCACAGAAGCGCTGTTTACCGTAGTTAAAGTCTCATCTACCCTTACCAATAGGGAAGTTGCCACTGAACAACTACAATGCGTGCAGTAGTTAACCCCTTGAGCGAAGAAGAATTGTTTGGTAATCTCAGTGTTGTCAGGTGTATGAGGACAGAGGAGAATGGGGAAAGAATAGGCCAGACCATTCAGTGTATGTGTGGGCAAAGGTAAAATGAGCCTTGGCGAGCGAGAGTAATCTAATGTAGTGCTGTCTGGCCACTCAAAGGATCCAATAACTCTAGTGGTATTATCTCAACTTAATGGTCTTTTCAGTGTCCTCCCCACCCCTTAGATACCCACTGTTTTAGCCTTCCACTATAAGTTCGTTCCCGCTTCCTTTTTTCCATCTTGCTGTCCAACCTCTTTAACTCGAACTTCCTCATGCAACTTTTGGGTTTTCCCCGTTATATATGAGCATTGTATGACCTTACAGACCTAAGTGCCTGATCTTATGACCTAATTTCTTAAATGCGATCCTATTGCTGGGTAAACTATATTTTTTCGATATTTACATCACCCATCCTCTAAATTCGCAGATTCATTGATCTTATTTCGACCCATTGCTGCTTGCACCAGACCCATTAGCACTGCAAGGTGTCTTTAGCTATCCCAGCCCATCAACGCTGTGTCTGCCAGTGGCCTTCCTCTTTCATTACTACAGGTGGCAATAACAGTACTTTCACGGCTGGTTAATCTCTTCCTTTCATTAATAATAATAACACGAGTAAATGAATAAGATCTGTCTAAGCCTTTGTTCCATATTGCTTTATGGGGTGTGCAGTTATACAAAACTTCATATCCAATCTACAGACATACTGTATATTTATATCAACTCCAGGTCTTGTTAGTCAGGCCCTTTCATGGTTTTTTTAGAGGTAGTAATAATGTCTCCCATCAAACCTCCTCGAATTAGCCATTGCCCATATTTTTCCCCTTTTTATTATTTCGCTAAAGTAATCGGTATTTCATTTGTTTTATATACAATAGATACTCTATTTATATGTGTTCGTTTATTCATTTTTAGAAGGATTATTTTTTTTCCATTGCATTATCTCCGATGACACAAAAAGAAAAGTATATTGCTTCTACTTATTCAGAATTCTTTGGCTAATCGATATTATATTTCAGTCGTTATCGAAATACTACGATCATGGAATTGTTGTTAAAGACATTGAACTAAAACCGTGCTTTTCCAACTAGGGTTGTAGCTTAGCAGGTAATAATGATAATAATAATAATAATAATAATAATAATAATAATAATAATAATAATAATAATAATAATAATAATAATAATGATAATGAACAACAAAGTAAGAACCCAGACTCAAATTACGAAATCCCTTTCTGGTTTCAAAGGCAGCAAACGTAATTGATAAATAAAGGAAAATATTGTCTCCACCTCGTTGCTGACTGTATATAAAAAAAGAGGTAATAACCGAATTTTGTCGATAGCGAATTTCGGAAAACCGAAAAGTATTCGAAATTGTCCTTTGTGGGTTTTTGTACCTGTCATCTTTCTCTGGATTTTCTCACCGGTGTTAATATATCTTTATGATTTTCCAATTTCCACCTCTCTCTCTCTCTCTCTCTCTCTCTCTCTCTCTCTCTCTCTCTCTCTGGACCCAAGAAGTCAGTTTGCAATATTTCAAAATTGAATCGGCCTTACCAGCCAAGTCTTCGATATAAGAAATCGCATTTCGACGGCAGAAATGACGTCGGGCTGGAATCAAAAGCGACGGGAATGAATTTTCAAGTGTGTTTGAGGGAGATAATGATTGATCAGGTGGGAATTTGCCTGGAATCCCAAGTTGCAAAGGCGTCTATACTCAATTTTTTTTTTTTTAATGAGGCGCATTTGCATTGACTCGCAGCGGTGCCCTTTTAGCTCGGAAAAGTTTCCTGCTCTCTGATTGGATAGAATTATCTTGTCCAACCAATCAGCGCTCAGGAGATTTTTCCGAGCTTAAGGGGGCACCGCTGCGAGTCGGTGCAAATGTGCCTCGCTAAAAAAATTGACTGTAGGTAGTGTCCTATACTTCCTAAGCTGATGTTCACTGCGAATTTTTTGCGTCTTTATCTCTCTTCTTTTTCCTTTTGCTCATTTTATTAATAAGATGTTTGGAAGCTAACAAGGGGAGCTTTTGAAAATAGATTCTAATTCAATATTGTTCTTTGCTTTCAACATTTTCTTCAGCCATCAATTATTTTGGGTGACTTTCTGAAGAATTTTATGCAAGTTTTTGTAAAACGGAGATTTTTTGCTTGTTTTTAAGAAGAAGCTTTCCTTATAACTTATTTATTTAGTCAACACAGATATTTGATAGCATTTAATAAATGATTGTGAAAGATCTCTTATATTAATACTGGTATTTGGAATATGAAAAAATATTTATATATCCTGATGAGAGTCTTGTTCCAAGATGAAGTGCGAAAAATATATACTGTTCATTCGTTAATCGTTATTTAGTTGTTTTTTTTTTTTTCGGTGGCTACGTATTCTCGTTATATCTTCAATGTAAATATACAGTAGTTTATGTGCTGTATTTTTTGTTCTATTTTTATAATGTAAAACTTCGATAGGGAAATCTCATGGTAGTACTATAACGGATAATACATTGATTTCTTTTATTATTATTACTGACTAGGCCATAACCCTAGTATGTATAGCAAGATGCCATAAGCCCAAGGGCTCCAACAGGGAAAAATACCCCAGTGAGGAAAGAAAACAAGGAAATAAAGAAACGACAAGAAAAATATAAAGAATGAAAATATGTTTCAAGGACAGTAACGTTAAATTACATCCTTCACATATAAACTATAAAAAACTTCTTTATATTCTTCAAAATGCGTATGATTTTCAGTTATAAATGTGATTGATGTTGGCTATGTCATTCGGGTTATCCATATTTTCATATTTTACATCGCATACCCTAAGCCCTATAGATATTTTCAGTCACATTAAGTTATTCGTTATGAAACTGTTTCCTCAAAGTTACGTTTTTGGCAGTGATTGAAATGTGTCGTTGTTCTTTTGTTCTTTAATATATCTTGCAGCACGCGGTTTTGATTTTTCGACATGTGACATGGACTAAAAATCAAATATTATATACCTTATATCCTTGTATACGGGGCTTTGATTAAAATATATCTTATGTTTATAATTTATATGGTTTAACCCGTGGTGTAACGGCAATACATCAATTATATTACACATATCCTTTGACTCTTGGTGGTAGTAACCGGAGAATATCATGATATATACCTTATACTAGTGTACGGACCCCTCCAAAAATGACTGCTAATTATTCAGATAGATATGCACCAACATGCACTCCTCCTCTCCCCAGGGTATGACTACGCCCCCTCCCCTAACCGAGAGACGGGGAGACCTGAGCGTGACCGGAATGATATATACATATATATATATATATATATATATATAATTATGTATATAAATTTATATATACTAATATATACATATGTGTATATATATATATATATATATATGTATATATATGTATATGTATATATATATATATATATACTGTGTATATATATATATATATATATATCCAGAGACTTTCACAATTAAACATCTCACATGTTTTATACCTCATATTCCTTGACACGTGGTTTGGTTGAAATTTTTGCTGCGTTCGACACTGAATATCGTTTGACAACGAAACCAGTTCATTGCAGAGTTGATTACTGGCAGCTCTGTACCGGGTTGTCTCTGTTCCTAATTCCTCGTCCTCGTTGGAGGGGGATTAAAGCGAGAAG
>NC_090757.1:28095492-28098961 GCF_036898095.1 Palaemon carinicauda
TACTGTTATTCTAATGGAAATTTTGAACAGTGTAGTTAAGGCTTTAAACCTTCAGCGAAATTACAACTGTTTCTTTCATTTCTCTTTAGTTTTATAAGGTTTCAGAGGTTCTTTTATTTGTCTGTTTATTATTCAGTATAGATCCAATATAGTTTCACCGAAAGACTAATGCTTCCTTATGCTGAAAATGTAGACAAAGTTTCCTATTCAGCAAGTTAGGTAGACTACAATAATCTTAGAATGCAGTTTAATAACTTACAGTGGACGTGATATAGTTAGTGGGATATATAATATATATATATATATATATATATATATTACAGTATATATAAATATATATATATATATATATATATAGGTTACTGATCATTTAAAAGCATAGTCTTCATTTGTTATATCAAGTTTGGAAAATTTCTACATTACTCAAGGTATTTGCTTCACGGAAAGCATGAAAACTGTTATTAATTTTACGTAATTTTATGTAAATACTACAAGACGGGAGAAAACCATGTATTTTCCAGGATAGTTATATTTTTGGCAATTTTTGGTCATGGATTGGCTTGAGCTAGCTCATAAAGGAAGTCTGTTTATTTTAATTTCATCTAGGGAAAATTTAACTTAATTTTACTAGTATTGTTTTAGTTTTGCAGATTCTTGTAAATAGAAATCTATCTTTGAGTCTCCTTTTTTTTATTTTTTTTTTAAATTTTAGTAGCCTATTTCAACTGCTGGAGTTTGATGTGTTGTATTTCAGGTTAAATAATTGTTAAGGAAACAAATTGGAAGATGGTCGTCAGTCTATTAACTTGAGTAGAGTAGTATCAATTTCGATGTTCAAAAGAGTTGGTAAAGAATATTAGGAAGGTAAACAAGACATGATCCTAGGCTGTAAGAGAAAAACTATTCATAAATTTTTCCTAAATCTCATGGTGCACGTAAAATATGCATATATATATATATATATATATGTATGTATATATTCATATATATATATATATATATATATAAATTTATAGTTATATATGTATGTATATATGTATATATATATGTATGTATATATATGTGTATATACATATGTATGTATATATATTTATATTTATATGTGTATATATATATATATATATATATGTATATATATGTATCTATATATATACATTATATTTATATTCATATATGTATATATATATATATGTTATATAGATAAATAGATAGATAGATAGATAGATAGATATATGCATGATAATAATTTTGGGCTATATGCTGTGATATAGGACAACTAATTCGATTAAAGATCATCTGCAATTAATCCCAAAAGAATAGGTTTGAGTGCTTCCCGTCTACATATGTGAGATAAGAATTTATGTGGAAACTTTTCGTCTGTTTTCCAGCTAATTAAAAAGAGGTCTTGTCGCAGGTTTCTTTTGAAGTCGTTATTCTTTTTATGTCTCTTTCATTTTCCGCAACGAAGCCTCGAGGGGAAAATATTAACCGCCCCCGAAGCCACCAGCCTTAAGGTCTTTTATTGCAGACTCGACTTCATGAAATTTAGGAGAGAAAATTAATTGGCTTTTGTGGTATGACAACTTTGACATTTACTCATGACTTTCAATTTTCAGTTGCTGTCTTAGCACGATTTTTTTTTTCTTGAGTTGAAATAGTGGAAAGACCAGTGTTTTGTTATATAAGTTAGTCGGTAATAGTATTAACAAGAAACTGCTCCAGTTATTGTCGGAACATGGCACGACCATTTATTAACCCGGAAAAGCTCCGCTGAAGCACTTTGCAGCGGTCAGCCATCTCGTAGTCAAACGAAATTTCATCTTTGTCAACTGTACAGAATATTCTCGTTTTGCGACTTTGTGTTTCGAATTCCACGAAGCGAATAAGCCTTATAGTCGCTGCCATTTCTCTGCCTTTAACTATACCACTGTTACCCACGTCATTTTTTTTTATCCAACCTCTTTCATCTGGAAAATCTCCTTGGTTTCAACGCTTCGACATATGACCACAATTCGCAAGTCTCAAATTCAACTTTCAATTTCCTTCCTGCACGAAACGTGACAATTTAACCTTTAATGGTTACCTTCAGATCCTCTCTTATGAAATTATGTTTAGATGTACAGTATGCTGAATGATTAATTGGTGCCAAAAATAGAAAACGAATATGATCCAATATTTACTCCATTGCCATACTTAAATTTGCGTATACGATACTTCCTTTCATCTGGTGAAGATGGCAGGTTCAACCTTGCCACGATCCTTGGACATGATATGTCGCACAATGCCAGTGGCATTTTTAAATTTATATCAGAAGCAAGTCTTCTTAATGCTATTTTAACTTTTATATCATATTAACTTCGTGGCATTTTAAAATTTATATCAGAAGCAGGTCTTCTTAATCCTATTTAATTGAATATTCTTTTAATCTTTATTTATAATAAACGATATCGGCGTCAATGACCATCGATGTCAGGATGTCAGAGAACTTCATATCAATCAATCAATCAATCATCTAGACAGGCTAAGGGCTTGAGAGAGAGAGAGAGAGAGAGAGAGAGAGAGAGAGAGAGAGAGAGAGGTGAATTCGTCATTAAGTTCGTGCCGTAACTACTAATGAAAAGGTTGCAGGTGAGGGCAGTCACGTTCATTTGGAGTACCACTATTAATATTGAGTTGGTATCCAGCAATTTGATTGACTGTGGTGACATGCAACTGTGGAGTTAAGGGCCATGGGATTACCTGTCTCATCCCAGGAGACTAACTGAGAACCCTGAAACTGAATGTCTGCAGTATCCTCCTCTAGCGTCTAAGACGTGTACCAAGAAAACTTATATATATATAAACTTATATATATATATATATATATGTGTGTGTGTGTGTGTGTGTACATATATATATATATATATATATGTGTGTGTGTGTGTGTGCGTGTGTACATATATATATACATATATATATGTGTGTGTATACATACATATATATATATATATATATACATATATATATATATATATATTATGTGTACATATATGTGTGTGTGTTATTGTGTATTGGCTATATATACACATACTGTATATATATATATATATATATCCATCCCAGCTTCAAGCAGTTATTTTATTCATGTCATGACTCATGATATAAACCCAATATTTGCATAGAAAACAAAAAAAATGTAAAACGATTCTCGCTACAAATTCTTGAAACAAGTCGGCAATTGAGTTTAATTGTTCCCTTAGAAAGCAAGTCCCTTCAAATTTTAACGCAAGGTTATGTTCAGATGTCATTAGTGAAAGTGGCCGCGACTTCTCCTCTGCCTTATTCACGTTCGGGACTGAGACACTAAGCGCCTTGTTAAAGCGTCTTTACTCCCGGTCCTTATAATGGCCAAAAAGCTCGCACACTGCCTGGCAACACTGCGCGAGGAAATGGCTTTAACCGGCTAGAAATTGCAATGCGATGTTAAGAT
>NC_090757.1:28099461-28114461 GCF_036898095.1 Palaemon carinicauda
ATATATACTATATATATATATTACACAAACACTCATATGTTGTATATCTCTGTGTATGTGTTTTGAAGAACCTTAAAATATATGCTGTTAAAACGAAAGATTTATGAATTGACTAGATAATCATCAACTGCAATCTGAGAAAATCACCCCCCACCCCTCAATTCATGCCCCACGAAGAACATAGGTAAAAGCCGAATATACGAACCAATAAATCTTTTAAGATCTGACTTCCAAGAAATTCCTTCTCCTTCCCATAATGAAAAATGGGGTCAAATCACCAAGGCGCATCCTGTCTTTTCCAAAATCACAATTGCATTACTTGAAAAAGAAAAAAAAAGAGCAAATCAATCATTATCTTTCCCACACGCACATCTGGATTCTTCTTCCAGACCCTCCCTCCTACTGAGATACAGGTATCCCCCCTACATCCCTCCCATATGAAGTAAGACTCCCCATGCAGCGTCCATGAGCCCTAAAAGCCTCAGACATACAAATGGGGGTTGGCGACGCCCACCTGAACCCACTCCCTGTCGAAATATGATTTCCTGTGTTGAAGGTTTCCACTGCAGAGGCGGATCCAATTTTGAAATCTTCGGGCACTGACTTTTGTCTCCGGGAGTTTTGGAAAATAAAAGAAAAAGAGAGAAAATGAGAATTTTTGGACAAAAAGAAAACGCAACGGAAAAAGGGGAGACTTCGCGGAAACGGTGAGAAATTCCAGATTAGAAGAACTTAATCCGTTTTTGGGTTCCCTGGGTCGACCCAGAAACTTCCTGTCTCCTCTTCTTTTTTTTCTTAATGAGGAGTAAAGATTGGAGAGAAATTCTATCAGGTATACTGTAGGTCAATCACTATTGAAAAGACTGGGGGATGAAGATTTTCGCTTAAAAATTAACATTTTGGAGTCATAAATATTGGACGTTCATTCATCAAGGACATTTAACAGATTACTTTTTTGATAAGCAGTTTTAATCTTTCAAGAGGCTAATATATTTTCTAATAATAATAATAATAATAATAATAATAATAATAATAATAATAATAAAAGTTTCAAACAAAATTATATTGTCTTTTAAAGAGGCTACTATATTTTCAAATAAATAATAATAATAATAATAATAATAATAATAATAATAATAATAATACGCACTGGCATATAAATTCATTGCTTATAACAAAGTACAATCACTGTCGGCAAAATATCACAAATATAAGTCTATATGAGAGTGAATTTGATAAAAAAAAGAATAAAAAAAAAAAAACCTTTAAGAATGCAGTATTAAAAAAGACTAAAAATTACACTACAATAACACTTTGTCACTCTTTATTTGCACCCATTGTATGATACACAAACTACTTTATGCATTAAACGCATTGAAATTCACGTCGAAATCTCGGCCTTGCCATGCATGCCTCCAAGCGCAAAAACAATAGTTGAGAAATAAAGGAACTTTGCCGGAATCATGAAACCATTAGAATTTTAAGAATGCCAGAGGATGACGAGATTCCTCCATAATGAAGAAGAGTTATCGGCTTAGGCTAAAAGTTTCTTCCTTCTCGCTTTGATCCCCCTCCACGAGGACGAGGGAATTAGGAACAGAGACAACCCGGTACAGAGCTGCCAGTAATCAACTCTGCAATGAACTGGTTTCGTTGTCAAACGATATTCAGTAGTCGAACGCAGCAAAAATTTCAACCAAACCACGTGTCAAGGAATATGAGGTATAAAACATGTGAGATGTTTAATTGTGAAAGTCTTTGGATATATATATAATATATAATATATACATACACACACACAAACATATACAGTATATATATATATATATATACACACATATGTATATATTAGTATATATAAATTTATATACATAATTTATATATATATATATATATATCATTCCGGTCACGCTCAGCTCTCCCAGTCCTCTCGATTAGGGGAGGGAGCATAGTCATACTCTGGTGAAAGGAGGAGTGCATGTCTGTACATATCTATCTAGAAAATTAGCAATCATTTTTGAAGGGTCGCGTACACTAGTATAAGGTATAAATTATGATATACTCCGGTTACCCACCACGAGTCAAAGGATATGTGTAATATAATTGATGTATTGCCGTTACACCACGGGTCAAACCATATAAATTATAAACATAAGATATATTTAAATAAAAAACAACGTATATAAGGATATAAGGTATATAATATTTGATTTTTTAGTCGATAAAACATGTCGAAGAATCATAACACGTGTTGCAAGATATGTTATAGAACAACGACATATTTTAATCACTGCCAGATACGTACCTTGGAGGAATCAGTTTCATAACGAATAACTTAATCTGACTGAATAATATACAAATGGCCATAGGGCGTATTGTATGCGATGTAGAATATGAAAATACTAACATGGACAACCCGAATGACATAGCCAACATCAATCACATTTATAACTGAAAATCATACGCGTTTTGAAGAATATAAAGACGTTTTTTATAGTTTATATGTGAAGGATGTAATTTAACGTTACTGTCCTTGAAACATATTTTCATTCTTTATATTTTTCTTGTCGTTTCTTTATTTCCTTGTTTTCTTTCCTCACTGGGGTATTTTTCCCTGTTGGAGCCCTTGGGGCTTATGGCATCTTGCTATACATACTAGGGTTATGGCCTAGTCAGTAATAATAATAAAAGAAATCAATGTATTATCCGTTATAGGTAACTACCATGAGATTTCCCTATCGAAGTTTTACATTATAAAATAGAACAAAAAATACAGAACATAAACTACTGTATATTTATATTGAAGATATAACGAGAATACGTAGCCACCGAAAAAAAACTAAATAACGATTAACGAATGAAACAGTATATATTTTTCGCACTTCATCTGGAACAAGACTCATCAGTATATACAAATATTTTGTCATATTCCAAATACCAGTATCAATATAAGAGATCTTTCACAATCATTTATTAAATGCTATCAAATATCTGTGTTGATTAAATAAATAAGTTATAAGGAAAGCTTCTTCTTAAAAACAAGCAAGAATCTTCGTTTTAACAAAAACTTGCATAAAATTCTTCAGAAAGTCACCCAAAATAATTGATGGCTGAAGAAAATGTTGAATCTGTTTTCAAAAGCTCCCCTTGTTAGCTTCCAAACATCTTATTAATAAAATGAGTAAAAGGAAAAAGAAGAGAGATAAAGACGCACAGAATTCGCAGTGAACATCAGCTTAGGAAGTATAGGACACTACCTATAGTCAACTTTTTTTTAGCGAGGCACAATTGCACCGGACTCGCAGCGGTGCCCCCTTTAGCTCGGAAAAGTTTCCTGAGCGCTGATTGGTTGGACAAGATAATTCTAACCAATCAGAGAGCAGGAAACTTTTCAGAGCTAAAAGGGCACCGCTGCGAGTCAATGCAAATGCGCCTCATTAAAAAAAAAAATTGAGTATAGACGCTCTTTGCAACTTGGGATTCCTGGCAAATTCCCACCTGATCAATCATTATCTCCCTCAAACACACTTGAAAATTCATTCCCGTCGCTTTTGATTCCAGCCCGACGTCATTTCTGCCGTCGAAATGCGATTTCTTATATCGAAGACTTGGCTGGTAAGGCCGATTCAATTTTGAAATATTGCAAACTGACTTCTTGGGTCCAGAGAGAGAGAGAGAGAGAGAGAGAGAGAGAGAGAGAGGTGGAAATTGGAAAATCATAAAGATATATTAACACCGGGTGAGAAAATCCAGAGAAAGATGACAGGTACAAAAACCCACAAAGGACAATTTCGAATACTTTTCGGTTTTCCGAAATTCGCTATCGACAAAATTCGGTTATTACCTCTTTTTTTATATACAGCCAGCAACGAGGTGGAGACAATATCTTCCTTTACTTATCAATTACGTTTGTTGCCTTTGAAACCAGAAAGGGATTTCGTAATTTGAGTCTGGGTTTTTAGAAACATAAAAGTCTTATACTTTTTTTGCTTTTGTTGTTCATTATTATTATTATTATTATTATTATTATTATTATTATTATTATTATTATTATTATTATTATTATTATTATTATTATTATTATTATTACCTGCTAACCTACAACCCTAGTTGGAAAAACAGGGTTTCAGTTTAATGTCTTTAACAATTCCCTTATCGTAGTATTTAGATAACGACTGAAAATGATTCAGTTTTTAAAAAATATAATATATATTAGCCAAAGAATCTGAATAAGTGGAAGCAATATACTTTTCTTTTTGTATCATCACAGATAATGCAATGGAAAAAAAAATAATCCTTCTAAAAATGAATAAACGAACACATATAAATAGAGTATCTATTGTATATAAAACAAATGAAATACCGATTACTTTAGCGAAAGAATAAAAAGGGGGAAAAATAAGAGCAAGGACTACTTCGAGGAGGTTTGACGTGAGACATTATTACTACCTCTAAAAAATGGAAGGGCCTGACTAATAAGACCAGGAGTTGATATAAAAATACAGTATGTCTGTAGATTGGATATGAAGCTTCGTATAACTGCACACCCCATAAAGCAATATGGAACAAAGGCTTAGACAGATCTTATTCATTTACTCGTGTTATTATTATTAATGAAAGGAAGAGATTAACCAGCCGTGAAAGTACTGTTATTGCCACCTGTAGTAATGAAAGAGGAAGGCCACTGGGAGACACAGCATTGATGGGCTGGGATAGCTAAAGACAGCAAGCAGCAATGGGTCGATATAAGATCTATGAATCGTCGGCTTTAGAGGATGGGTGATGTAAATACCGGGGAAATATAGTTTACCCCAGCAATCGGATCGCATTTAAGAAATTAGGTCATAAGGCCAGGCACTTGGGTCTGTAAGGTTATACAATGCTCATATACAACGGGGGTAAACCCAGAAGTTGCATTAGGAAGTTCGAGTTAAAGAGTTTGGACAGCAAGATAGAAAAAAGTAAGCGGGAACGAACTTATAGTAGAAGACTAAAAGTGGGTGTATCTAAGGGGTGGGGAGGACACTGAAAAGACCATTAAGTTGAGATAATACCGCTAGAGTTATTGGATCCTTTGAGTGGCCAGACAGCACTACATTACTCTCACTGGTCAAGGCGCATTTTTCCTTTGCCCATACATAGCCTACACCGAATGATCTGGCCTATTCTTTCCCCATTCTCCTCTGTCCTCATACACCTGACAACACTGAGAAAACCAAACAATTCTTCTTCGCTCAAGGGGTTAATTACTGCACGCATTGTAGTTGTTCAGTGGCAACTTTTCCTCTTGTAAGGGTAGATGAAACTTTAACATCGATAAACAGAGCTTCTGTGAGGACATTCCAAAATCAAACCATTGTTTTCTGGTCTTGGTAGTGCCATAGCCTCTGTACCTTGGTCTTCCACTGTCTTGGGGTACAGTTTTTTCGCTTGTTTTGCTTAAGGTGCACTCGGCCACACAATTCTATCTTATTTCTCTTCCTCTTGTTTTGTTTAATTTTTTCTTAGTTGTTATATGTAAAATCTATTTTAAAGTTTTTTGTTCAAAAACTTCTCTTTCCCTGTTGGAGCCCTTGGGCCTAAAGCATCCTTCTTTTCCAATTAGGATTACAGCTTAGCAAGTAATAATAATAATAATAATAATAATAATAATAATAATAATAATAATAATAATAATACCTGCAGTGCGCTATTTGTGGCACCTTGGCGATTTATCACTAAATTTAAGATGTAAAATTGGATAATAAACTATCGGGCATAAAAAAGCTATATTTCAACTTTCCGACATGATGTTTTATATAAAAAATGTTAACAAATAATGAAGATAAAGAGAAATTCTACTCTTCTTGATACTAAAATCGCATAACAAGCAAAGGATTTTTTACAAGTAAAACGTAACATAGCTTCAATGATCGATGAAACAAGAGAAAGTTAGAAACACCTATACAAAGGGTCAAACACCTACTAAGAAGGTCATAAAACACCTACTAAATAGATCAGACACCTCCTACACACGAGAAGATAAAACAGCCTACACAAGAGGTCAGAAACATCTATAAAAAAGGTTAGAAACACCTACAAAAAAGAATCTCAGAAAACACCTACACAAGGATTGATGAGAAACCCCCTACACAAGAAAAGAGATAAACGCCTACACAAGAGTGTGAGAAATACCTACACAAGAGAGTGTGAGAAACAACTACATATGAGAAGGGGCGAAAAACCTACAAAAGAGGTCAGAAACATTTATATAAGAGAGGGTTAGAAACACCTTTGAAAAAGGTCAGAAACACCTGCACAAGAGGAGAGAAACACCTACACAAGAGAAGGTCAGAAACTCCTTTATCAGAAAATTTGAGAAACCCTTACACAAGCAGTCAGAAACACCTCCATAAGAGGTCAGAAATAACTACGCAAGAGAAGGTCAGAAACACCTAAAAAAAAGAGGTCAGAAACGCCTACACAATAGAAGGTCAGAAACCCCTACAAAAGAGGTCAGAAACATCTGCACAAAAGATGCTAATAAACACTAACACAATAGGGTCAGAAACACCTACACCACCGACATAGTTCGTTCATTTGCTTCAATGACGACTCGATTCGTAAAGATTTTAGGCCTCGTCAAATTCCAATTCAATCATAAAATCACAAA
The DNA here is from genome assembly GCF_036898095.1 of Palaemon carinicauda. Lineage (NCBI taxonomy): Eukaryota > Metazoa > Arthropoda > Malacostraca > Decapoda > Palaemonidae > Palaemon > Palaemon carinicauda. The sequence goes on from NC_090757.1 coordinate 28,106,114, forward strand.
CTCATGACATATTTATTTCACGTGTCGACATCTATATGTTCTCTCTTATGAAACATCTCCAATGAAAGCCTCGATCCCTTTATGGTCGGTGTCTTGAATTTCTTTCTTTATGGGCTTCGAAGGTTTTTGTTGCTTAGTCGACGTGTGGCAGTTGGCTACTAAGCAAAGATTATTCCTGGATAAAGGACTTCGCTCGAATTTCAATGGTTTTAGAGAGAGAGAGAGAGAGAGAGAGAGAGAGAGAGGGGGGGACTTAGCTCGAATTTCAATGGTTTTCGAGAGAGAGAGAGAGAGAGAGAGAGAGGTATTTCACTCGAATTTAAATGGTTTGAAAGAGAGAGAGAGAGAGAGAGAGAGAGAGAGAGAGAGAGGGGGGGTATTTCACTCGAATTTCAATGGTTTGAAAGAGAGAGAGAGAGAGAGAGAGAGAGAGAGAGAGAGAGATTTTTCAATCTTCTGTATACTTTACACTTGTTACTTACTTATATCATCTTAATAAGTTTAATTTGTCACTTTCCTCTCTCTAACTCCACTTGCATGATACATTATGATGCAAAATGTAAAAGGTATCGGGTAGAACGTACTCCAAAAAGACACACATAAGATAAAACCATGTTATCGAAGCATTTTTCCTAAACACACACATATACATATCATTATCATCAGTTGTTGCTAGTCCACTGCAGGACAACGGCCTCGGATATGTCCTTCTTCAACCATCTGTAGTCTTTCTTTGACTGTTATAACTGGCAAATTTTCTTAGTTCGTCAATCCATCGTCTTCTTTTCCTTCCCCTGCCTTCTTTTGCAGTCTCTAGCAACTCCTGTTATTCTTTTTGTCCATCTATCATCTGCCATTCTCTTATATGGCATGCATGCGTCCATTTTTATTTTTTTACATGTTATTAGAATATCCTCTACTTTAGTTAGCTCACGTATTCATGTTTCTCCTTTTCTGTCACTAAAGTGTTAATTCCATCATTATTATTTTTTTCATGGCTCTTTTAGCTGTAACTAGTTCATGTTTTAAAGCTTTACTAAGGCTCCAATTTATTTCATGCATAAGTTAATACTCGGATTACATAACTTTCTTTTAGAGAAAGTGGCATCTTAATTTTCATAATTATTTTGTTTACCAGAAGCTCTCCATCCAATGGTTATCCTTCTTTTAATTTCGGTCACATGTCCTGGGGAAACATTTACTGTCTGTCTTAAGTAGTATTTTCATTAACAATCTCTTAGAGGTTCGTTCATAACCCTTATTAGTGGTCTCTGCATTTTTACTGAACATTATCTTAGATTCAATCATATTAGTTTTTAGTTCTACATTTCTGCTTTCTCCATTCAAATCTTCTATCATCTTTCGCAATTCCGCCCATGATTCACTAAATGGAACATTGTCATCTGCAAATATTAAGTTGTTTAGATATTCCCAATTAATGTTATAACATTATCCCAATCTGAATTCTTAATAACCTCCTCTATGCACGATGCGAATAATTTAGGAGAGATGGGGTCTCCATGTCTAACTCCTTTCTCAATCGAATTTCACACTATCTTCATGTGGTTTTAGGATTTCTGTATTACCTGCATAGATATCGTTTAAATGTTTTAACATAAGAATCATCTATTCACAAACTGCTGAAAGTTGGCAATCAAAAGCTCTCTCATAGTCTATAATGCCATACATACTGGTTTGTCATACATGAATATGGTCAGCTGTTGAATACCCCCTTCTAAAAACCTCTCTCTCTCTCTCTCTTCTCTCTCCTCTCTCTCTCTATTTTATATATATAGTATATATATATATATATATATTTATATTATATACTATATATATATTTATATATATAATTAGAGAGGAAAACTTCCACATCAGTGAATGCTTCATGTACTAATACAGAGAGCTTATAAGCACCACGTCCACCCCCTCAAAACATACTGTTTCATCCACTTTGTCTTTGAATATCTTCTCACGTGTTCAGAACATTTAAACCCCTCCCCGATTTCCAAAACCTCTAATACGTCGAGGGTTATTTAAACAATCCCTTTGCACATTTCTAACCGACATGAATTGGCCATTCAATAGTTTTTCCGATCATTAACATAAACTTTGCTCACCACCCTTGCTCCACCTATCCTGCAATTGCCCTCTTTGGTTATATATATATATATATATATATATACATATATATATACATTATATATATACATATATATTATACATTATATATATAACATATATATTATATATATGTATATATATGTATAATATATATATATATGTATAATATATATATAATATATATATATATAGATATATATATACACATATATATACAGGTATGTGTATATATATATATACATATATATATATATATATATATATAAATATATATATGTGTATTATATATATATATATATATATAATTTCCAAATACCGATAAGAATCAATCTCTGATATATTTCCACTATCCATATCTACCTCCATCGCTCAACTATCCCTATCCTGGTTTCACTTTTTTTTTTTTTACATTTAGTTTTGACTGTTCTCTTTAAAAAGGAAGAACATAACAATATTGCATTGCTGTGTTCATTACTGTATTTATGTACATACTGTATTCGGTAAACCCTTAAATTTTATTTTGAGTCGATACCCTTTCATGTCTTTCAGAAAAAATATGAATCTGTTCCAATGATGGTTAGGTCAACCTTCATGCCTTACTAATTGCCACTTAAAATACCATTAAAAAGTATTATATCTGGCCGGATTCGTTTCATTCAAGTAATGAATTTCAGTCAAATTTCATACACAAAATAAATTAATGTCGGGATACTGACTGCTTGATATATGCTAAATTTTTAACAGATGTATTGTCAAAAAATTTAAATGCTTTCACCATTTTCATTTTTGTTGCGTGTATTCATCATCATCAACTCCTCCTACGCCTATTGACGCAAAGGGACTCGGTTAGATTTCGTCCGTCTTCTCTTTCTCGAGCTTTAAATTCAATAATTCTTCTCCATTCATCATCTCTTACTTCACGCTTCATAGTTCTCAGCCATGTAAGCCTGAGTCTTCCAAACACTTCTAGTGCCTTGTGGAGCCCAGTTGAAAGTTTGGCGAACTAGTTTCTCTTGGGGAATGCGAGGAGGTATATTTTGTTCATATTCTTAAGAGGTTACATCTGGCAACATCGCGTGTATCAAAATAAATCTACGATATTATGACACCAAATTCCACTTAATTTGCATGAAAAAAAAAAAAAAAAAAAAAAAATGGAGAAATCAAATATTAAATTTGCCTCCAAAAATTAAGTAAACTAAATTTTCACTCATAAAAATAAAATATGTCCGAGTCTTTTCTACTGTAAAGGTATGAAAATTACATTACTTACAAAACGCCCTTCATAAAACACCTATTCTACAAAAAGCAAATATAGAGAGTAACAAGGCGTAAACCTATATCTGTAGAACATGTAAAAATTCTTTGGTTAAAAAATATATTATACAATATGAAATAATTAATCTGCATCTTCATAAATAAAGATTCCTGAATCATCTGATTCACTTCGTCATAGAGGGATAAAGAGGTCAAATCCAAGTACTTCAAAGAGGATAATATATATATATAATATATATGCATAATCTGCAGCTTCAGAAATAAAGATTCCAGAGTCATCTGATTCTACTTCGTCATAGAGGGATAAAGGGGTCATATCCAAGTCTTTAAAGAGGGATATATATATATATATATATATGTGTGTATATATATATATATATATATATACTCAAATCGGGTTCTTTCCAAATTGGAAAAATATGTACAGGATTTCTTTATTCAAAACAACATGAAACATTTTAACTCAGGAAGGCTATTTCATATTGAATTAAAATACAACGAAACAAAACAAACTGTTCTTCAGATGGCACAGCACCATGTTTTCAATGAAGAAGGAGAAAAGGATATATATCACTTAGATACCAAGTAATAAAATCTACTTGAACTATTATACAAAAGCTTAATCCCAGATATTGCAAAATACAGTCAGTCTCGCTTTTGATAGAGGATGCAATAGCTTTCAGCCAAGATAATCTTCTAAGAATTGACACTAACGCATAGGAGCCATGCATTTGTAATTTCCCTGATATATTCAGTCGTAAGATAATCTTCTGAGAATTGACACTAACGCACAGGAGCCATGCATTTGTAATTTCCCTGATATATTCAGTCGTAAGATAATCTTCTGAGAATTGACACTAACGCATAGGGAGCCATGCATTTGCTATTTCCCTGATATATTCTGTCATAAGATAATCTTCTGAGAATTGACACTAACGCATAGGAGCCATGCATTGTAATTTCCCTGATATACTCAGCCATCAATATGTACAGTATACAGTAGTTAGGAAACAAATATCGAACTAAATAAAGACGAAAAGAACGAAAATAAAAGACAAAAGAAGTATTCATATAAGGATATTAAGAAGAATGCCGGACCCGAAATAAAGCTAAAGCCTTTACATTCATGGCTTTTTGAAGAGTAGATTATAAAACGGCATTGAGAAAGCTAGGAATTCATTAAACTGTGGCAGTGTTTCCTATCATAAGAGGAAAACGATAAAAGAAAAGAGGTACTCTAGCAATTTTTCGATTAATCAATAGAGGCAAATTATTTCATTCACCTCCCCGATATGGAAATAATACCAGACACCAAGAAAATATGACTGCAAACGAAAGAGCAGGTTACAAATGGGGCAATCATCATTTTATTCCCCCAAAGTGATTAGGCATACATCCGGCAGCCTTTCATTAATTGATTGGATGCTTAATCCACCGTTTGATTTCGCTCAAAGTCTATTTGATTATGAAACGGTGTGTATGAAAAACATACTCTTTTTCTGACCTGTTATTGATATGGAGCAGGCTATGGGGAGGGGGGGAGGGGGGGGGGGGGGTGTTTATAACCGGGGGGGGGGGGGGGTGAAGAGTTTATCTATGGTGGCAAAAATGTTTTAAATTTCGTTCTGACATTATGACCTTCATATCAGTTATATTTTCATTTGATACACAAATTTTGGGTGGCCTGAAAATTTCCAAAACTGGCCATTGCATAATATTTACATTTAATAGGTATATAGCCAGGCACTGTTAAACCAACGGGAGACATAAAAAGTAAAAACACTGGGAATATTTAGGCGGGTAACACGCGTCATTGTCTATAAACTATATCAAGAGAAAGAGAAATAGGAAATCATATTTACATAGAAAGAGTAATAACCAGCCTGTATTGGATATTTCCTACTGATATTATCTAAGGCACCTTATTCTACCGCAGGAATGACCATTGGAGTTATGGCAAAACACACCCAAAATGTTAGACAAATACTTGATTAAAATAACAAGAAATTATTGTCACTACGATATGTTCATTTGAAAAAAATAAATCCAGTTTCTCTGTTTCGGTCTTAATGTCGTGCTTCACTTATCTCCCTCTCCCTCTTTCTTTCTCTTATATTTGTCTTTCACTATCCTTCAAAATGTAGTTTCTTCTTATCTTCTTTCTCTCTATCTTTCTTTCTTTCTCTTATATTTGTCTTTCAGTATCCTTCCAAATGCAGCCTCTCTCTCTCTCTCTCTCTCTCTCTCTCTCTCTCTCTCTCTTATTTATCTTTCAGTATCCTTCCAAATATAGTATCTTCTCTGTTTCTCTATCTCTCCCTTTTTTCCTCTTATAGTTGTCCTTAAGTATTCTTCAAAATGTAGTATCTCTCTCTCTTTTCCAAAGCAGAAGTCGTTTATAATTTTGATGTAATCATCCTTCAATGACATCATTTGTAATTATTCATAGAACTCTCCCTTTATGTCAGACAATATAACTTGAAACCATCGCAATGCCTGGAAACGCCTTTTGTCTTAGATACATTTTGTTTCTTATAAATCATTGTTTTTTTCATAGCGATTCTTTAACTGTCGAAAAATATATTAAATTTAAACTATCAATCTCTCTCTCTCCTCTCTCTCTCTCTCTCTCTCTCTCTCTCTCTCTCTCTCTCTCTCTCTCTCTCAGTGTGGGTCGTCCTCCTTTCCTAGTTTCTCTCCTGTTTCATCTAGCCTGCCACTACAGTAAATCAAGTTATCATTACGAACACGATCACCTCTGTCGACAGGAACCATAAATCAGCGCTGAGAATATCAGAGATTCTACTGCCAAGAAACTTCCTCTGCCCTTCGTGGACCTTAGAAACGTAAGAGTATGATGCATCTCAGATAAGAAAGGGGAAAACAAATATGATTTACTTATATAATGAAAATAATTCTTTATTGTTCATTTTCACTTAGGATTTTTTTTATATTTACTAATAATTTATTCTAATTCATCATTGTTTCTTTTTCCTTTTATCTTCTGTTTAACGAATTTGCTTTAATAGGCTCTTCCTTAGTTGACATCTAAATATCACCTCTCTCTCTCCTCTCTCTCTCTCTCTCTCTCTCTCTCTCTCTCTCTCTCTCTCAAACACCGGATTGAAACTGCTATGATAACCTTATCTTCTTAATTTATCTAATTTAAATTCATATTTACTTCGAAGGCGATTAGGCTTCAGTCATACATTTGTCACGCCATTCGAGTCCGCGAAAGAAAAATTTCGAACATAGATTCTGACGAATTTTGGCAGATTTTCGCGCTAACCATTGTTGCAAATGTCTTCAACGGGTCGTAAGAAGTGTCTCGTAAATAATGCGTTTATTGCACCTTTGATATAACGCGAACCATTTCGTAGACATTAATGTTACAAAAGCCTTGATTACAAACTTGGCGATTGTGCCTGATTTTTATTCTTTTAATAGTTATGGTTAAAGCGACATTTCACAAAGGTTTGCGTATGGATATATAATCTATGTAACAGCGTTTTCATCGGCACTAATGTTAGTATCAGCACCTGCCAGGAGAACAATATATTATCATCAATTGAATTTATAACTTCTGGTCATGGATATTGAAGACAATTTTTCAAACAACATTGGTATTAATTATCATTATTACTACTAGCTAAGCTACAACTCTAGTTGAAAAAGCAGGATGCTATAAGCCCAAGGGCTCCAATAAGGAAAAAGAAGGTTGTAGAAGCGATAAGTAAGGGAAAGCGGATGACATCGCGTGTTCCCCTGTGTTCACTGGTGAGAATGTTGACTTGTCTGCATGGCGAGAGCTGTTGCGAATACAGATGTGGATTTGGGAAATCGGATTATTATTATTATTATTATTATTATTATTACTAGCCAAGCTACAACCCTAGTTGGAAAAGCAGGATGCTATAAGCCCAAGGGCTCCAATAAGGAAAAATTAGCCCACGATGGAAGGAAATGAGGAAATAAATAAATGATGAGAACAAATTAACAATAAATTATTCTAAAAATAGTAACAACGTTAACATAGATATGTCATATATAAACTATTAACAACGTCGAAAACAAATATGTCATATATAAACTATAAAAATACTCATGTCAGCCTGGTCAACATAAAAAAATTTGCTCTAACTTTGAACTTTTGAAGTTCTACTGATTCAACTACCCGATTAGGAAGATCATTCCACAACTTGGTAACAGCTGGAATAAAACTTCGGTAATTACTAATATCATAAATTTTGTAACAATAACAGCATATCAATAAAGCTAATAGGGCCTGATGATATCACTGGCAATCACGTGCATAATGTAGCCAATAGAAAATAAAATTATAACGATGATCCAAAAGTATATATCTAAAGGCGAACAGGCTTAGAAATCAATAACAAATCTTGTAATAATTTCAATAAAGAGCGGTTAACCACCCCGTCCTTACTGAAATACTCATTAATAAAAAGGAACAGAAAATAATATTTTGTGTATCTCTTTATTTCAACGTCAAACGATGACGTCATACCAGGTCGCTTTTTTTTCCACAGTCCTTCAGTCCCGTGATATACAACGTTTGAGCGTTCCATTAATTGACCTTGATTGACCTTTTGATCATTACAGGGATAATTCATTATTCTCCTTTGCTGGATCATCTGCCAGGTTGACTTTGATGATCGCATGGAGATTGGAGTTTAAAACCGGTATGAATTTTTTACGCCAGTTACTACTACTATTCATTTCAGAGGTGGGGCAAACACCGTTCAAGGCAAATATCCCCTAAATGAATGGTTGGTATGTGTTACTAAACGAGTTTATTCATAAACAATAACACAAAGCTGATTAGTCATATTCATTGGTAGAAAACTATACGTCCTTGAAAATTCTAGCTACTGTTCTCGTAGGAAGTAGATTTCGTTCACCTTCCTCTACCAATGCCTTCCAATTCT
>NC_090757.1:28116961-28124461 GCF_036898095.1 Palaemon carinicauda
AACTGAACGCTCTCTATATAATCTTTCTTGCTAAATATTTATTTTCTGCTTCCCCTGTGTAAAACCGTCTACCCCAGAACGCAGATATAGTAAACACCATATAAACAATTCCTCCATTTGCGAAGATCCCTCAACTGTCTTCAAAACTTACACATAAACGAACAAACTATGGAGGCTAAAGCTAAACCCCTTCATCACCGGCGCACTTGCAGACGTATTCCTAAGAGCAATAGAACAAAAACAGAAAAAAACAACGAACTAATGAGTCTGCTGAGTCTGTGTGTACCCTGAGGAAAGCCGCCCACCGCCCGCGGAAATGAGGCGAGAACGTGGTTCTGCATCGGGTCATTTCCAGCCGCGATAAACACCACAATCAGTTGCTTTGAGAGGGAAGGAAGAGCCCAGATGGAGTGGGAAATGAAGGACGATAATGGCTGGCACGGAGAGAAATGCCCTCACAAATGAAAAGGGAACCAGGCGTGATGGAAGTTGGGAAACAGACTACCAATGACATGGATCAAGATGTTAAGGCACATCAATAAAAATACACACAAAAGCTGTCTTTATGTACTTATTTTCACAACACGATGGAATAAAATTTCACATATCTTTGAAGGAAATACAATTAAACCAAATAAATGGATGTATCCACATTGATGGTGTCAGATATCATATAACTTACAAAGTCCCATCTTATTACTATTTCAAATAAAATTTAGCAGAAAAATCTATGGCCAAAATTAAAATTATGCAAAGATAGAGAGACGACGGATCATCCATCATACAGATATATCCACGAAGCTGTACCTTCCCATTAAATTCGACCAGGATCCTTTTTAAAGATTTAAAGGTCACACATGAATGGCAGAAGCAAGGGCCATGACAATGTGCGAGAGACTGCTCATATATGCATATGATCAGCGCCCAAACCCTCTCTCCAACCAAGCTAGGACCAGGGAGGGCCAGAAAATGGTTACTACTGACTCATAGGCTCCCCTAGGTTCACCAGCGCCCAAACCCTCTCTCCAACCAAGCTAGGACCAGGGAGGGCCAGACAATGGTTACTACTGACTCATAGGCCCCCCTAGGTTCACAAGGATGGCGAGGATGGAGGCACTACAAGAAACTATTGAGTTTGAGCGGGATTCGTTCTCTCATCTAGCAGAACGCCAACCATATAAGAGTTGTAATAACAAAATTGTTTGGTGAAAGGTATAATGACGAGGAAGAAATAGAGAGAGCCCGACAGACATACTATCTCGTATCTCCATTCATATGCCATAGCCTCTGTACCATGGTCTTGCACTATCTTCGGTTAGAGTTTTCTTGCTTGGGGGTACACTCGGGCACACTATTCTTTTTAATTTCTCTTCTTCTTGTTTTGATAAAGTTTTTATAGTTTATATAGGAACTAATTATTTTAATGTTACTGCTCTTAAGATATTCTACTTTTCCTTGTTTCCTTTCTTCACTGGGCTATTTTCCTTGTTGGGGCCACTGGGATTATAGCCTCCTGCTTTTCCAACTAGGGTTGTAGCTTAGCAAGTAATAATAATAATGATAATAATCCATGCACGATGGTGTACCTTTGTACGAATACTCTAGACAACATACGACACTGGACAAGACAAGAGGTTCCTTTCATGTTCTTCCATGCATGGCAGTGTACCTTTTGTAAAATGCTTAATTGAAATATTTTTAAGTGTGCAGGAGTTGCGATCTCCATATTGTGATACACTTTCAATGAATTGGTTAGTAAGATACTAACAGCAACAATCATAATAAATGGATGGAAAAGATTGTGTTTGATTGTATGTGTTACATATGAACTAAGTAACGCTACAAAGTAGAGAAATGTATTAGACCTTAAGGTCTTATAAACAGGTAAATAAATGAATGATATGTAATTATCTGGCATCATAACACCAGTGGTCATTGATGCCATTAGAGTATCCTTAATAAAAAAATAAATAACTTGAGATAAAAAAAAATAAACAATTTAAGAATGCAACATCTAAAAAGGACATCATTTAGAAAAACATGCCAGTGGTAACAATGATGTGTTTCAGTCATGTAGCGAGAATGGGAGATGATAGGCATACAACTCGACAATGGTGGTTAAGAGAGAGAGAGAGAGAGAGAGAGAGAGAGAGAGAGAGAGGAGAGAGAGAGAGAGAGAGAGAGAGACGTTATTGATGCTTAAGAAGTTTGCTACACACGAAGATCATCCTGGAGTAAAAAATTAATAATGTATGTGGATAATGTCTAACCTTTTTTTTAAAGCTATTGTTTATTTCTTACTAGATCCCAACAACAATAATAATAATAATAATAATAATAATAATAATAATAATAATAATAATAATAATAATAATAATAATAATAATAATAATAATACAAAGTAAAGCATTATTGTAAAAAGAGTTACAGTGAAATGTCATTTAAGTCGGAGCATTCATCGTTCCATTTCGAGGTCGAAAATCTCAATTTCTCTCTCTCTCTCTCTCTCTCTCTCTCTCTCTCTCTCTCTCTCTCTCTCTCTCTCTCTCTCTCTCTCTCTCTCTTTCTCTCTCTCTCTCTCTCTCTCATTTTTTTCTAGTTTCGAGTTCTCACAGAGGACACAGGGCAAGAGGCGACTCAATTACGATCACCGGGAGTCCAACCAGTTTCCTTTTTTTTACTTTCCCTTTTTTACTCTTTCGTTCCATTTCTCGCTTTCATCTCTAGAACACTTTTCTAGCGATATAATCATCATTTAAAGTGATGCGAATGCAGGCCAATATCGGAAACTTCTCTCTACGCTCTTTTTTTCAGTTTGGTTCTCTTTTCATTTCGTGTCTATCATGTCTCTATCTTTTTCAATCCTGAAAGCAAACATTTTGATTTCGTCTTTAACCATGTAGGCAGGAAAATACATCCGAAAGATACATTAAAGGTCACTCATGAATGCCAGAGGCAAGGGACAGTGACATTGCCCTAACATGCAGGACAGTGCCCTAGAGACTAACCATATATGAACAGCGCCCAAGCACCCTCTCCACCAAAGCTAGGACCAGGGAGGGCCAGACAATGGCTGCTGGTGACTCAGCAGATAGACCTATAGGCTCCCCCAAACCCAGCAAGCCTTACCTCACAAGGATGGTATGGTTCCAGACACTAATTGCACTAACGAGTCTGAGCGGGTTCAACCTGCACGTCTGGCAAACACCAGGCAGAGATGTTCCCAATTAGGCCACAACAACCCCTAGTAAAAATGAATGGAAGCACAATTGCAATATATTTGAATTTACTTGCTTGCAATTTCACATTACTAAACAGGATTAACATTCCAAAATGCTTACTTATACCTATAATGAATAACAGTCAAATTCCCGAAACAAATTCAGTTTTTTTTTTTTTTTTTTTTTTTTAATGATCTCAAATCAGCTCCCATAAAATTACCCATTTGTCCCCATCCCTCTCATCCCTTCCCCCAACCTCTCCCTTCCCCCTCACCTCTCTAGCATCATGACCAAGCATCCCACTTTAATATGCATAACCATATTCCGAGTTTTTTAATTATCCCACCCGGCCTTTTTTTCCAAAGAATTTGCAGGCGTGAAAATCCTCTTTTAAAATGTTCTCGGTTCCCGGTATTAGGGAATATGAAAGAACAGGAATGAGAATGGAAGGGATAGGGAAGACGAGTGTATGGAACAGAGTAACAGAGTAGGAGAGGAAAGAGTAGAAAAAAAGTGGCAACTATTGAACTACATTGCTATTACTGAGCTGCTACGGGCATTTATTGCAATAAAGTGTAGGTATTCTCTTCATTATCATATAAAAGGAAAGATTATTAGCTTGCGCCAGCTTAGTTGAAAACGAAATACTATAAAAGGTTCATTCAAGGAGAGCAGAGAGAGAGAGGGGGGGGGGAAGAATGCGTGCACTTTCTTGTGAATGAAGTGCCGTGAATGTGGGGTTCAATAAACTGTTGGTGAGTCTCCTATGTAGGTTTATAAAGCAGCTGGCGTTATCAAAGTTTTCTACCAATAGGTCTCATAGCTCCAGTATGAATTCAGCAATGATCAATGACTTCAGTTGTTAGGCGAAACAGACATTTGTTGGATAAAATATAAGTATTTAATTGCGATGGCGCTACTCTAAAGGTTTATAGGCCGCTCAGGAATGGCAGAGGCAAGGGACTGTGCCAATGCCTTAAGCCCTGTCCACACGATCGAGCAAGCCCGATGGGCAAACAGTGATACCAGGCCACAATAGTTAGCGAAAATGAGGGTTGATGACGTCAGAAGCGGGAAAATTAAAGGCAGGGATCTGGCAGCACTGCATGATGCCAGATCCCTGTCTGTGGTTTTCCCGCTTCTGACGTCATTAACCCTCATTCTTACTAACTATTGTGGTCTGGTATTACTGTCTGCCCGTCGAGTGTGTCAGGGCTTTAGAAACATTCTATATGATCAACGCCCAACTCTCCTCTCCACCCAAGCTAGGAACAGGGAGGGCCAGGCAATGGCTGCAGATGGTTCAGCAGGTAGACCTATAGGCTCACCATAAATCCTCCTCTTTAGCTCACAAAGATGGTAAGGTGGCAGACACTACAAGAAACTATGGAGCTTGAGCGGGACTCGATCTCGCGCCCCTACCTTGCAATCTGCCAGGTAGGGACGTTCCCAATAGGCCACCACAACTAACAGTATTCCTCATCTTCCTGCTCAATAAAGGCTTCTTTCATTCCAAGCATATCCTTGGTCAATGCAATACTATTGATTAACGGATATAGTTAGCAAAAGTTCAAAGTTGGAGTCTTTTTATAGTTTATATAGGACATATCTGTTTTTGACGTTGTTACTGTCTTAGAATGCTTTATTGTTAACTTGTTCTCATCATTTATTAATTTTCTTATTTCCTTTCCTCACTGGGCTATTTTTCCCCGTTGGAGCCCTTGGGCCTATAGCATCTTGCTTTTCCAACTAGGGTTGTAGCTTGGCTAATAATAATAATAATAATAATAATCTGATTCTCCCAAATCCACATCTGCATTCACAACAGCTCTCGCCATGCAAACAAGTCAACATTCTTGCCAGTGAACTGTTGTACCAACCGTGTGTCACACGATCGTACATAGTTCATTTTGTGCTTTTATCTTTGCTCTCCCCTCGCACTAAAAAGAACCTGAAAAATCATGTCTGCTTTTTTCCTCTGTAACATTGTCGATTTTTCGACATGAAAATTCTTGTTGCTTTGAGATTTTGTATATAAAGGAGAGTGTTCTACAATAAACTAACTCAGTTGCTTTCACACAGCCTTTGAGTTCACAACCTTCTCTCGGCCCGTTGCAGAACACAGGGGAACAAGCTATGTCATCCGCTTTCCTTACTTATCGCTTCTACAACCCCGAAAGAATGAGAAAAGAAAATAAACATCACCTCTCTTTCCCTTTCTTCTGAGAGAAGCTAATGAGATACAAACATCTCTGGCGCGCAACGTATTCATATGGTTTCGTAGGGCGTCGGCTTCACGAGAATCGCTTAAAAAGAAACTTCGTCTACCTCTTATGTAATGGCATTACCAGCATTTTTTTTTTATATATATATAGTTTCTTGGGGAGAGGAAATGAACATAATTATAAACCTCGTTTCCACAACTAGATAATTTCCTTTACAACGGACTAATTCTCTTTTGGGAGTTGATATAAGCTCATTTGGAAAAAAAAAAAAAAAGAAAAAAAAAAAAAAAAAAAAAAAAAAAAACTCGGAAAACAGGATAATTAAAAATACAATTTCCTTGACTAAATTATGTCATTACTTTTTTTTAGTAAAGGTCATGGCATATCTATCTCTGGTAATGCGCGTTCCGGGAAGAAAAAAAAATGGGATGTAATTTTCAAATTTCGAAAAATATATATAATAAAAAGAAGTCTCATTTATATCCTTTTATAATATCATTACCAGCTTATTTTCTGAATTGAATACACATCATTAAAATAAATATCAGGGAAACACATTACGATTATGGGAATGAGGACTTTTCCATTTCAATATTTGTTTATTCCTGTGCACAATAAAAGTGCCATTAAATACGGTTTTTATATTCAAACAACAAAATGATTTGAAGCAAATAATTATATTTAACGAATCCAAACTCAAGGCGTAGATAAAAATATTCTTATTTTGCCCATCTATTTCAAATTTTGCTCTGGAGTTCGAGACTTGATTCTTATTTTGGTCAACTATTTTAAATTTTGCTCTGGAATTCGAGAATTCATTCTTCTCATCTATTCAAAATTTTGCTCTGGAATTCGATAATTGATTCTTATTTTGCTCATCTATTTCAAATTTTGATCTAGAATTCGAGAAATGATTCTTATTTTGCTTCCAATTTTGCTCATCTTTTTCAAATTTTGATCCGGAATTCGAGAATTGATTCTTATATTGCTTCAACTTTTGCTCTGGAATTCGAGAATTGATTCTTATTTTGCTTATCGATTTCCAATTTTGATCTGGAATTCGAGAATTGATTCTTATTTTGCTATTCTATTTCAAATTTTGCTTTGGAATTCCAGAATTGATTCTTATTTTGCTATTCTATTCCAAATTTTGCTTTGGAATTCGAGAATTGATTCTTATTTTGCTATTCTATTTCAAATTTTGATCTGGAATTAGAATTTGATTTCTTCAACAGTTTCGAAGGTGCTTCAAAATGTATACAGAATGGAACATTGTTCCAAAACGCGTTGTAACCAAGGAGGCCATTCACTGCTGACGTACACATGAGTGAAACCCCTCGATTGCGCTCCCAAGTGAAAAGAGAATGAACCCAAAGACTGAGACATGGAAGCGGAAACGGAGGTGAAGCAGACGACTAAAAAGTGGGTGTCGAAGGTATGGGGAACATGGACGGTTGATGAAAGTTCCGAAGAGACACTAATGTTATAGAAAACCTATAGAAATGAGGAATTTAAAAGTCACCTTTTATTTAATTTGCTTCGAAGTGTGTTCTACGGCAAACGGTCTCTGACCCAAAATTAGAATAATAATAATGATAATAATAATATTATCATTATTATCATTGTTATCATCATTAATAATAAAAATAATAATAATAATAATAATAATAATAATAATATTAAATATTTTCATTACTGTCATTACTAATTAAAGATGTCACAACCTTATTGAGAATCTTGTAAATTACGACTTTGCTACATGAAGAAAAAAATGCAATGAGGATAAGAGAAAAATTTAAAGGAACTACATAATTGTAATCATTCTAAAACCACACAAATAACTATTGTTTAATCCCACACTAGAAACAAAAGGAAATCGAAAACGACACCAACAGGTGGAATCAGGTGCCGAACTTTAAATAATATAAAATATTTAGCGTGTTGATATTAGACACCAAACTGTTATAAATTTAGTGTATGAAAAATACATTTAATTCTGCTATTCAATATGTTCAAATTAACTGGCTACTTTAATTATTATTCTCATTTAAAAC
>NC_090757.1:28131961-28134461 GCF_036898095.1 Palaemon carinicauda
ATATATATATATATATATATATATATACATGTATATATATACATATATAAACACATACACACACACACATATATATATATATACATATACATATATATACATATATATATAATATATATACATACATATTTATATATATATATATACTATATATATATATATATATATATATATAGATATATATATATATATCCTGGGGATAATGGCTCATTTAATAATGAAAATTTAAAAAATAAAACGCATACTTACTGAATACAAATACTTAACATAAATGGATATTCTCCTAACAGGTTAATACAAAAGGCACATTGATATCGTTAGTATTTGACAACTGAGATTCGAGAGAAGCGCAATAACACTAAAGTCATCAGCGAAAAATTTATAAATACGTTTTTTTTTTTTTTAAACTAAATGAGATCTCATCTTCTTTCTAAATTGTCCCCAATAAAATTACATATTTATTTATTGTAAAAACGCAGATAGTCGGCCTTTCAGATGTGACTTATTGATGTGATCCAATTTCAAATAGGTTAAAAATAAAAACTTTATTTTACTACTACTCATGTATATACCAAATTAACTCTAAAGTGACGCTGTGTTCATGGGAATTTCGGAGTTAACATTTAAGATTACAAAAAAAAAAAAAAAAAAATACTTCTTAAAAAACAGAAATTGCTAGGATTGGAGCTTCTTAAAGGTTCAAAATATTAGGAGGTAAATTAATACTTTCATATTCTAGTTATAGCATCCTGTTATACAAACTAAAGCTGTAGCTTAGCAGGTAATAATAATAATAATTACAATAGTAGTAGTAGTAGTAGTAGTAGTAGTAGTAGTAGTAGTAGTAATAATAACTAGCAGAACCCGTATAAATTACACGAAATGATATTTTCAATACTAATTATCTTGTTCCTAACCTACAGTATACATGTTTGAATAAAATGTCCCGAGATTAATTTTATAATCTAGGTTATGGAAATTGATAGAACTCTATTTTTTTGTCTAATGGTTAAAAAAAAAAAAAAAAAGAGTCAGGTGTGTTGAAGACAAAATTGGGGAAAACTATATAAGATATGCTTTGGTTAAGTAATCAAAGTCTAATGTGAATTTGTAAGAGTATACCATGAAATTATTTCCGTTTTCTTTAAAGCGTGACACACAAAATAAATAACACACACGCTATCGTATGAATGATATAGATAATAATAATAATAATAATAATAATAATAATAGAATATTCATAGGCCTTATATGATCACCATGGACTAAAATGAATACCTAAGGAAACCAAAATAGTAAATAAAAAATATTCTTCAAAAAGCAACGTTGCACACCAGCCATATCGGATTGGGCTTCCCAACAGGATAACACAATCCATCATTCTCTAACGTCTCTCGAGACATTTTAACCACTTATGATCTTCTAACATCCGTCGCTGATGCATCTCTTACCTTGACACATCCTTTGCAGCATCATTTGTATGCTGGCTTTTTGTGCAGCCCCAGGCCTCAGCTGCGTGCTCGTTCATATTTCCTTTAGGGAAGTGTCTGGAGGGTTTTCCCTATCTTTCTAATAGATGCTTTCGTTCTTTATTTTATAAACCTGGGGTTTGCTGTTTTTTTTTAAATGAATGATTCTTAAAATGGTATTTATTAATATTGGAATATGCTATTTTTTTAGTCTTGAAAGTAACCTGATTTTACGGTATTTTTTGTACGACCTTCTTAAAATATTATATATCATTTGATCGTTACTTCTATTGCAGTTTATGTTTCTTTATTTTCTTCCTTCATTGGGCTATTTGTTTTCCTTTTTGGAGGCCTTGGGCTTACAACATCCTGCTTTCCAAAGTAGGGTTATAATAATAATAATAATAATAATAATAAAATAAAATATTAAAAAATAGAATGATAAAATAATAAAATAATAAAATAACAATGGAAATGGTAATGGTAATAATAACAATAATAATAATAATAATAATAATAATAATAATAATAATAATAATAATAATAAGTTATAATAATAATAATAATAATAATAATAATAATAATAATAATAATAATAATAATAATAATAATAATAATAATAATAATAAGAGCAATCTGGTTTCTAACCGCCAATGAATATTACCAACATTTAACTGAAGTCTACGGACATCGCATCCCACTTCATTTGCTACTATGTAGTTGTAGTACATGACGAAAGTGCAATGTTGATCCGGAATCATGATCTTAATCAGTATCACCTCCAAAATTTTTTGGTTTCTTCCAATGCATAACATCTAATCATTGCTAAAATTTTATGAAAATCCAAATAGTCACTTTGTTTTGACGTGATTTTTAAAATTGTGAAAAAATGCAAATCCGGATCTACAAATCCGGATTATCTCGAAAAGTTAATGGATTCGTCAATGGCCTAAGATCTACCTGTGTTGAAAATCTCGTAAAAATCCGTCAGTTTGTTTTACCGTTATCTTTAAAACGGCGAATAATGCAAA
>NC_090757.1:28139461-28146961 GCF_036898095.1 Palaemon carinicauda
ATAACGATTTAGTAAAATAACAAAGGCTTTTTTTTTCCTTTCAAACGCCTTAATATACGTCGACCAATTTTTAGTTTTCAATTTAAAAATTCTTTTATTCTAATTTGAATATTCTTTTATATTAATTTGAATATTCTTTTATATTAATTTGAATATTCTTTTATATAAATTTGAATATCATGAAAAATATATAACGAATCTCTTTAGGCAGGCTAAACCCTTCTATAACAACAAGATCAACTGAATAACAATCTTAAATATAATTTTCCATCGCGTTTCCAGCTATAACATTAAAAACATTATCCCTTTACAAGTTCCAGTATATTTAAATTTTTTTTTTTCACCGGAATAACAATCGAACAAAAAATTATTTTCCCTTTTCTGTCATCGAACCAATCGTCGACTGACAAAGGGAAAAAAACTACAAAAGTGATAACATTCTCTCTCTCTCTCTCTCTCTCTCTCTCTCTCTCTCTCTCTCTCTCCCTCTCTCTCTCTCTCTATCAATTCAAGGTCGCTCTCGAGTTTAAAATGGATGATATACAGCCGTTCCGTCGCCGGCAGGAGAAAGCCTATTTATGGGCTGTCACCAGGAGGGGGGAGGGGGTCTGGGGGGATGGGGAGATGAAGGAGGAAGGGAAGGGTCATATCCTAACTGAGATATCTAAAATGGAACTTTGGGAGTGAAGCGAGAGCGAGAGCGAGTATTACACATTCCCTTGGAAGGCTTCCTCCATATCGTTTCGTCTATTCCGTTTGCTTATGAGGTGTAACTTTCAATGGGATGTTGACAGAAGGAATTGGTGGAGGTTACGAGGGAGCTCCCTCGTAGGAATATGTTTCGTGTCTTTGAAGCGTTTCCCAAGATTGATGGGCGTATTATTCACCTTAAGGAGCGAGATATGTTTATATATTCGTTTGGATAATCCGTACCCATTTAACATTCTCATCGAATATTTTTTTTATAAATATTAATAAGTATTTGGTTACATCATTGATATATAATACTTGTGGGGAGAAGAGTTTCCAATATATAACACAGTCGATAAAAAATATATTGGGATAAAGTGGAAGAGCTATTAACATCGATAAACCCCCAAAAATGTAAATTTTCAACAGAGTATTTTGGTTTTTAGGTAAATATAAAAATATCCCAGGGGAGGATGGTTTGAGATTGTCACGTATTAATCTAGAGCTGCCTCAAAAAGACAAAGGTATATGTGAATATGTTAGAACAGAGAAAATAATAAAGAAAATAACGAAAATGGGGTGAAATAGTCCAGAAAACTGTCGAGGAGGCAAGCAAACAAACTTTGAGGGAGTGAGTAAAACTTTGAAGGTGTGGAGACATATGGGAGTGTGCGTGTACTTACAACAGAATGATAGTGGTGCCATACAAAGGTTCACTCAGTAGATAAAAGTCTGTCATTGAAAATAAACATAAAACTGAACGGCTAAATTAATAAAGCGAAACATTTCTCCGAAAAGAATAGCAATAACGTAACAATGATAAATGAATAACCCATGTACACTTGAGTCACAACAGCAAACTAAACTGACTTCAACAAAAACAGAAATTCACTGTTTGTAAGATCTTCTAAAAGTGGAAATTCACTGCCACAGTGCGAAGTGATAAAAGTCTGCAGAGTAAAATATACTCTTGCAAAGAGAACTTATAGCAAGTGTGAAAAACCTGTCGTTGAGGAGAGAGAGAGAGAGAGAGAGAGAGAGAGAGAGAGAGAGAGAGAGAGAGAGAGAGAGAGAGAGAGGAGAGAGAAAAAACGAATGAATACGTACTATTTGTTTTGCTTCGTGCAGTTACACCTAGTTGGGTCAGAATTAAAAGGACTCACTTGAAAAAAGAGAAAACAGAAAACAGAGGGGAAAGTGAGAAAACTTCGATATTTTTATCGGAGAACGGAAGAAAAATATCGGTAAAAGTAATGAAAAACACCACTTACCTGTAGATGATACCCAAAAAAGACGAGCTTTATATAAAATATAAAAAGGGAAAGATAGGAAAACTAGAATTCTTATAAAAGATTTGCTTCAAGTATCTCAATGAAATAGGAAAATCGAAATTCGTGATAAATACATATAAAAATGAAATTATAGAAATAAGAATAAAGAAAGATGAAAAAAAGGAACCGACCATAGGAGTCCTTGAGTTACGAAAAAGAGAGAAAAAGACAAATGTTCGCTTAAGTAACCAAAACAAAAAAGTTCGGTTTTATTTTCCAAGGGAGAACTAGAAATTAAAAACCAATTAAACCCTAATCAATAGGCACCACATTTTCGCAAGTTAATAGGATAAGTTTTAATTAGGCTCAAAACTTCTCTTGAAAAAGACTAACCCTTCTGTAAAGATAGCGTAAGAAGGAAAGAATAGGGAGCGATAAAAATAACAAGAGAGTTGGGCCAAGGCGAAAAGAAAAGTTATAAAAAAATTAGCAAGAAAGTGGTTCCAAGAATTTTTTTTTTTTCAGATTTTTTTTAATGTGACTCCCATATTGCTCGTTTAATGGTGTGATACTCATTGAAGTGTTATTATTTTGCTAATTATATAGAGACCTTCCTTAACTTACTAGGAGGTTTTCTTCCAATAAATTACCTTATGATGTATTTCTAATTACGCAATTTCTGTCCGTATCGTTCATATGATTAACATTAAAATAATAGCAATAGGATCAATAACATACTGTGAAAAAAATATACTCAAGAATGGCATCCAAGAAAAAACAAACTTTAATAATCTTCGTAAAAGATATAAAATAACTCAAATAAAGCTTAGACGTCTAATTATGAATCGACACCTGTAATAAAACTCAATGTTTTGCTTCCCAGTATTTGTATATCGATATATTCAAATACAAAAATAACTATTCAAATTTACAGGAGAGAGAGAGAGAGAGAGAGAGAGAGAGAGAGAGAGAGAGAGAGAGAGAGAGAGAGAGAGAGAGAGAGAGAGAGAGAGAGAGAGAGCATTTATCTTTCACATGTCTCACTGCTAAGCCTCTCAACGCTCTCTTAACACATTGCCCTTGGCAGATTCTGATGGTGAAAAAGGCGTTGGTTGGTCAACTGGTCTTTGCAGCCATCTTCAAAGACTTAACTGACTCTGATTCAATATCATCGTTTGTTTGTTTTTGTGAGATGGGGATATAAAGTTACAGAAAAGTTATTGGAGCCCTTGGGCTTATAGCACCTTGCTTTTCCAACTACAGTCCATTTCTTTTAGCAAGGCAGATTTGCACCGACTCGCAGCGGTGCCCTTTTAGCTCGGAAAAGTTTCCTGATCGCTGATTGGTTAGAATAATCTTGTCCAACCAATCAGCGATCAGGAAACTTTTCCGAGCTAAAAGGGCACCGCTGTGAGTCGGTGCAAATCTGCATCACTAAAAGAAATACACTACAGGGTTGTAGCTTGGCTAATAATAATAATAATAATAATAATAATAATAATAATAATAATAATTCCTATCATAATTTGATAAGTTAATTTGGCAATGGGAAGCTTTAGTGGGCTTACTCTTTTAACTGGAATGGTTACCTGAACTGTCCTTCACTATCATGACTCTTGCGCCAAGAGCACCGACTCCGTATCAGGATTGGCCTGATGAGCCATATCAATGCACATATACGGCCAGAGCAGTGAGACCGTATGAGAACTCATCAAACTACATTCATCATTTCCTGTGGAACATCAAATGTCGTCATCTATTACGATGAACGGCTATTTCACTTAATTAACACATTATGTAATTGTAAGGAATTTCTCAAGATACTATTACTACTATTAATTACAAAAAAACAGCACTGTCTATTCATCTACTCTTTTAATTTCAATACTCTCTCAGTGAACATCAAACACAAGAGAGATGACATTAGAAGCACCTAGCAACATCCTTAGGAGACTACAAAGCGAGGGGCGTCCTCCCCTATTTGAACAATCGACAGAATATATTACTTGACATCGTGATAAGAGCGTAGGTACATCATGCAACCAAGGGAACATAAGCAGAGGCTTGAAAAGTCAGATATAGATAATGTAAAGTTTCCAAAAGACTTTCCACCGGGTAAATATGGCAATAATAAACATGAATCACTAAATCTGACATTTGCAAAAAAAAAAAAAAAAAAAAAAAAAAAAAAACACCACCACTTTGCGAGAAAGTATTTAAGTTACGAAAAATAAGAAGAAGTAATTGTAGTCATTGTTGCTAATTGTGTACGGAAGTATCGCAGGAAAGACACATTTAAGCATCCCATATACTTTTCAAGTATAATAAAACTTTAAGTAACTTAAAAGAAAAGGTGATGTGGAACTTTCACTTACCAACTGAGCACTCAATTGTAGTAGTTACTTACAGGCAATAAAAAATAAAACTGAATAACAAACAAATCTAACTAATCCAAATCAAATAAAAAATGTTTCCCTTTCACTGAGATAGATTCCAAAAATGCTAAAGCAATACTAAAAAATTAAATATTCTTACAAGATATCCATTATCTTCGAAGACTGAAGAGAAAAGAATGGAGAGGGGAACGATTCCATAAATCCTCAATTGAAAACAAAACAAAAAAATTCATATGAACCACGTCACGTTCCGAAAATTTCTGTACATTAAATGATCAAAAAAAAAAAAAAAAAAAAAAAAAAAAAAACACCCTAAGATGAAAAGAAAATGATAGAGGGGAGGAAAAGCTGAGTAGGATCTCATCTATCAGGGAGCCATTGTAATTCGTTCCATCTCCATCTTAAAATTTTCCCGTAAAATATCTTTCTCTTATATTTTGTCTCCCCTCCCCCCCACCAGTTCTTCTAATACCATCCCCACCCCACCCCCACAAGCTGAAACATTCTTATTCCACGTCTATCATACTGTCTTCGATCTCCTCACCCACCTTGTCAGACATTCATCAGAATTAAGAGCTGAATAGACTCTCTCTCTCTCTCTCTCTCTCTCTCTCTCTCTCTCTCTCTCTCTCTCTCTCTCTCTCTCTCTCTCTCTCTCTCTCTCTCTCCAGATATCACAGTCACGCCAAGAATTAAATAGTTTCAACAGTGAAGTTTCAGCTTTCAAAGTTGAATGAAAACGGAATTATATTGCTATTTATTCTGACAGATCATTTACACGATTTTCATTATTAAAAGTCGAAGAGTGTGTTTAACATGTTGCTATCGAGCCGCCAGCAAAAATATGACAGAAATGTGTAATTAAACTTTGGTAAATTTATTTCAAGTTATTTTATTTCATTGACATATTCATACTTTTTAAAGACTTAATGGGGTCTTTTACACTCATCTCATGGAGACGTCTTAGTTCTTATGACTATATCGGTGAATTATGTACATGGTAGCTAGTCGACTCTGGTCATCTGGCCAGATCAGCTGGCCAGATGACCGACAACAAGCTGTATAACAAACGTTATCATTGCTGTAATCACTTTCGTTATCTGATATACAATAATGCCCTGATATCTGAACTGCAGTCACCTGTTCGACAGGTGAAAGACATCTTATTTTTTCACGGGAATTCTTGACAATATACAATTCTAGACATTCCTCGATTTCGAGACGCTCAGACTTACCGTTTGACTCAAAATTTTCGTTATCTGATATACAATGATGCCCTGATATCTGAACTGCAGTCACCTGTTCGACAGGTGAAAGACATCTTATTTTTCACGGGAATTCTTAACAATAAACAATTCTAGACATTCCTCGATTTCGAAACGCTCAGACTTACCGTTTGACCCAAATCTAATCTTCCCCTGACGTTCAATTCCCTTGCGTCGCTTCCCTGCAATCATTCTGCTGCTAATCTGCTTGAAAGCGCAATTCGGGTAGTCGCGACTTGCATCTCATAAAGAAAAGGTAAAAGCACAGGGACTTTCTCTCCAGCCAGCCAGCACCCCCCCCCCACAAAGAAATACAAGTGGGGAGGGGTTATAGGGGGGAGTATTTCCTTACCCTTACCCACCAGCTAGCACGCCCCCCCCCCCTCCGAAAAGAAATACAAGTGGGGAGGGGTTAAAGGGGGGTAAGTGTCTTCTTACCCTTACCCAGAGAGACCCTCCTATCTAACCCCGCCAAAGAAATGCAAGTGGGGGGGTTTACTAGGTAGAAATGCCTCCTTACCCTCCATCCAAGACCCATCCTACCCCCACACCCTAGTGCCTTCCTTCCTTCTTAAGGAATCTCTTTTGCTCCGGAGGCAAATAGCTGATCAGTCATCATAAACAACGCCGGTACGTGCTCATTCCACAGGCGCCTCTCTCTCCCACCCCAAAGGTAATGTATTCCGCGCGCAATGTCTCGAGCATTAGCGATTCGGTTTGAAGATGCGTGTTCTCTCTCTCTCTCTCTCTCTCTCTCTCTCTCTCTCTCTCTCTCTCTCTCTCTCTCTCTCTCTCTCTCTCTCTCTCATGAATCAATAATGGTACCTAAATAAAATGACACTGCTTCAAAACACAAAATGTTTTATTAAAAACATACAGTACTGCTTTAAAGGTTTAAAGGCCACTCATGAATGACAGGGGCAAAGGACACTGCCTTATCGAGCAGGACAATGCCCTGGAGACTAACCATATACACATTATGATCAGCGCCCAAGCCCCCTCTCCACCCAAGCTAGGACAAAGGAGGGCCAGGCAATGGCTGCTGATGACTCAGCAGATAGACCTATAGGCTCCCCAAAATCCACCCATCCTTAGCCCATAAGAATGGTGAGGTTGAAGCGATCAATGGAACTAACGAGTTCCAGCGGGACTCGAACCCCAGTCTGGCGTTCACCAGTCATGGACGCTACCACATCGGCCACCACAACCCCACTTAAAAAATGCATAACCTTAAAGAAGACCAAATTTAATCTATATTGCAAAATAATAATGAAAAAACTGATGCTTTCAAAATTTTATATGCAAATTCCTACTTATTTTCAGGAATCATTACTATTGTAACTAAAGAGATTTAGCCAAATTTCAGCTTCTAAAAATAAATTTTAATTCCAATCACATATAAAAAAAACACTTACAAATTTAAAATAAAATAAATAAAACCTTAAATATCTAATCAACAAGGCTTAATTATCCCAGAAAAAAATGGCAATTTCGGGTTCATCAAGGCACTAATCGGGTTATCTAAAGATTATAAATGATCATATCATTGATCGAAATGAACTCGGTTGAAACTATTGGGATATGCAGAATAATGCCTTTATATATATATATATATATATATATATATATATATATATATATATATATATATATATATGTATGTATGTATATATACTGTATATATATATATATATATATATATATATATATATATATATATATATATATATATATATATATATATATATTGTGTATATATATACATATATATATATATTTATATGTATGTATATATATATATATATATATATATATATATATATTGTGTATATATATACATATATATAACACATATATATATATATATATATATATATA
>NC_090757.1:28151961-28154461 GCF_036898095.1 Palaemon carinicauda
ATATATATAAATAAGTATATATGTATAAATATAATACATATATATACATATATATATGTATATATATGTATATATATACATATATATATGTATATATATGTATATATATAATACATATATATATATATATATATATATATATATATATATATATATATATATATATATATATATATATATATGTAAACCTTTTTGCGAAATGTACTATCAATCTGGTCGACATTTTTGGAAACCTTCTTTCTCAGATAACATATAACTCGCAGGAACACGCGATGTTTAGATGGAGTAAATCACATGGAAAAAATAAGAATGTTGAGTAAATCTTGGCCGATTTCGTCTCGCAACTTTATCGAGAAGACGGATTTACTGATGGAGAATTTTAAAATGTAATTTATATGGTCTGGTTAGAGTATGAACATACACGAAACCACGTAGAATTGGCCAGTTATTAGTGTTGAAAGTTTTATTGTATTTATAAAAGGGTATTTAATAACTAATATTGCGCCCCTCTACTGCACCTGATTCGGCAACCATCTATAGAATATAGCGAAAGAAAAAGTTTATTTTGCAAATATCTCGCTTGGGAATCACTTTAGAGAGAAAAATGTCTTCCCATAAAATAGCAATCATAAAATTCTCTATAAAGCGCTTCTATTCATTTTTGTGATACGTTGCATCGTTCTAGTGGCAGAGTTTGAAAATTTTCGCAATTTGTTTTTCATACTCAGTTTCTTCATATCGCTTTAAAAATTGTCTCCCAATTGTGGCCTTCCACCTTTACTCTAGTGTAGGACAGGCAGTGAAATGCTCACGGTGAAGTTGCCACCCAACCATCAACCCAAAACTTGAAGTTAACAATCGTAGTCATTGCTACACTATCATGGAAATCAAAACTTCAAATTATACATAAAGAATTAGTGTTAATTTACTCGCTACGCATTACATGACAAGTTATCTTATCCTTTGTAGGAAGATCATGAAATCTAGTCAGGTTATTTTGCAAAAATGAGTGCAAGATAGCAGCTAAGTAGTGAATTATTATTCTATTATATCCTAATCATTCTTTACCATAAGTTGTTTCACTCTCTCACATTGTGACATTTTTTAATGTGGCATCAATTGGATCATCAAAGTCATCTTCATCATTAATAATCTTCGCATTTCAACGCGACAACCAATTGAGAAAAAAAAAATCACAGAACATTTTAAGTCTGCCTTCCTACAGCTGCAGGAAGTAGCCATGCAACCTTAGAGGCATTTGCATGATGCAATGTTTAACAGTTCTGGAGGAGCAGGGTCTTTACCTGTGGTGATTGTTACCAGTCCTTCTGTAGTGACATTGCAACCCAATTGAGTAGGTCAATTAATTTTCCAATCACTTCTGCATTTCGTGACATATACTTAAGGAATGAAATTGAGCAGCCGCATCTGGTCGAGCCAAAGAAGCCTAAGTTAATTTGATTGTTTTCAGCGATTGGGCAAGGCAACGATAACTTGAATCACAATGGAATTTACATTCATTAATTCCGTATAATTGTAGAAAGAAGGTGTTTCCAACTTTAGCAATCTTCGCACATTCAGCAGATAGTTCTTTAAACATGGCAATAAGATCTTTTAGTTCTTCATACTTTTCCAACAGGCTAATGAACCACAATTTCCATAGTCTGCTAAAGGTACAATTAGCATCAGCCCCACTTAATGCATGCAAAAAAGAACGTCATTGATAACAAATTTAAATTTAATGGAAGATGACATGTACAGTTTGCTCTCTGTTTTTTTTTTTTTTTTTTTAAACTAGTTTTAAGAAGTATATATTTATATTTGATCCTCCAAAGGCTGTAATGATGATTATGATATTTACATCTACTACTATTACTGATTCATCTTCGGTAGACTCTTCATAAACAGTATTAAAACCTGTTTCTGCATCTCCAGTTGCGCTTTACGGTAAAATCGTCAATGATCAATTTACTGATGAGCATTGTGATAAGCCAGATTTAATTTCACTGATTAGAGAGAAATTTACTAGGGTTCGTTGTTGTTGGCATAGTCTATTCGTGTCTTTACACCTTTCTCTTTTCACATCTCGAGTCTCACTCAGAAAATTATCCAATACAAATATGCAAATGAAACATTTTCCAAATTATGAAATCACTGATAGGTTAATTGTCTTTTTTCCTTGTCCTGAAACAAACGAAAAACCACTAACTGACTTAGGAACTTGAAGCTTTTTTTTTTCTTTTTTAATAATGTACGGAAGGAAAGTGATCACGTGATATTCGGGCACTTGGGGTACAAAATAAAACAGATGCCAACATTTTCGCACTTATGGCACCAATAAGTTGAAATGAATCACATAAATAAATGAAGAACAATAAATGTTACAAATTTATGTAGAATATTTTATGTAACAACTCATTTTCCGATGCAGTAACGTCCCTGACTGGTGAACACCACACTGGGGTTCGAGTCCAGCTCAAACTCGTTAGTTCCTTTGGTC
>NC_090757.1:28165853-28168353 GCF_036898095.1 Palaemon carinicauda
AGTTACATCTACGATATCCTTAAATAGACACTAGTTTTATTTTGTCCTAAAGTATTTATTTTCAACATTTGATAAGATGAGTTTCGCTACTGTCAGAGTTTGAGGGACTGTACATAAGCTTTACTCTAGTCTAAGAGAATAGTAAAATCATTATGGATGGGCGATGTAATTAGCATGCATATGTATATATATATATATATATATACATGTGTATAGTAGGTTGGCCAGGGCACCAGCCACCCGTTGAGATACTACCGCTAGAGAGTTATGGGGTCTTTTGACTGGCCAGACAGTACTACATTGGATCCTCCTCTCTGGTTACGGTTCATTTTCCCTTTGCCTACATACACACTGAATAGTCTGGCATATTCTTTACATATTCTCCTCTATCCTCATACACCTGACAACACAGATTACCAAACAATTCTTCATCACCCAAGGGGTTACTGCACTGTAATTGTTCAGTGCCACTTTCCTCTTGGTAAGGGTAGAAGAGACTCTTTAGCTATGGTAAGCAGCTCTTCTAGGAGAAGGACACTCCAAAATCAAACCACTGTTCTCTAGTCTTGGGTAGTGCCATAGCCTCTGTACCATGGCCTTTCACTGTCTTGGGTTAGAGTTCTCTTGCTTGAGGGTACACTCGAGCACACTCTCCTATCTTATTTCTCTTCCTCTTCTTTTGTTAAAGTTTTTATAGTTTATATAGGAGATATTTATTGTTGTTACTCTTCTTAGAATATTTTATTTTCCTTTTTTCCTTTCCGCACTGAGCTATTTTCCCTGTTGGAGCCCCTGGGCTTATAGCATACTGCTTTTCCAACTAGGGTTGTAGCTTAGTAAGTAATAATAATAATAATAATAATAATAATAATAATAATAATAATAATAATATATGTATATATATATATATTATATATATGTATACATATATTATATATATGTATATATGTATATATATTATATATATATGTATATATGTATGTATATATATATATATATATATATATATTATACACATACACACACGCGCGTAGGGGGTCTCTTATTAAGAAGATGAAAACCCCTCTGTTTTGCAATTTCAATACTTACCTCTTATTTTTTTCGAATATAAACAGAATGGAATTTTGCATGTTAAGACAAAGGTCACAAACTAATTTTATCTTAATATAAAATCAGACAATATTTAATATCACCAAAATAATCACGCTCCTTAAATCTTCATTGGGATAGAAATAATGAAGCAATAGAAAGCGATAAATATGAACTTTGGAAACCCAATAAAAAAAAAAGAAAAAAAAAGATACCCCTACAAAGATAAGAAAAAGGGGACCAATAGACAAAACAATCAAACCGCACAAATCCCAATGAAGAATTTGTCAATCTAAACAATTTATTCGGGCCTTTTGAAAGAGACCCGGAGTCTCTCTCTCTCTCTCCTCTCTCTCTCTCTCTCTCTGCGCCTTTTTACCTCGTTATTTATCCAAAATCCAACAAAATCTCTCTTTTGATCCCGGGGCGTCAGCCGGCCAAAGCACATAATCCAAGCCAGGCTTTGGCCCGCTAAAAGGCACCGACTAAGCCTTTCACAGAAAAATATTTTATTCGTTTATTTTCCTTTTATCTGGATTTGTTATTCGGATCATCTGTTTTCATAAGCCTCTTTTTCATTTAAGGGTAAAAATGCGCAGAGGCGCACAGATCACATAAAAGCAAAGGCTCTATGACAATAAAACTGGTTTTGTTCACTGAATGAAAAAAAGGAAAATTTGAAATCTATATCTATTCACTAAAAGATTAAATAAAACCAAACCTCAAACAAATTTTGATTTTAGAATTAAATGGTTTCTCTTAATATTTTTTTTTTCTTTTGTTTAGTCATAGAAATTTTTTCTCAATTAATTATTTTTGAGACGAAAATAATGGAATGCTCCATGAATGACAAAAAAAATATGAAAAATTTTAAATCTATATCAATTCACTAAAAGATTAAATATAATAAAACCAAAGCATAACCAAATTTGATTTTAGAATTATATGGTTTCTCTTAATAATTTATTTTTCTTTTGTTTAGTAATAGGAATTTTTCTCAATTAATTATCTAGAAAAAAATAAAGGGATACTAGTTTCTTGAAATATGTGATTATTTTCTTACAATTTTTCGAAGCTCTGTGTAAAATTGAATTCTAAAATCCTTAAAAAGAAAGTCAAACAATACATAATAATTGACCTATCTTAAAAACAGATTAGCAATATCCAGTAACTTGAGTTACTGATATCTGACGTCACATGAAGGAGCAAAACCTTCAACATTTCTTTTTTAATTCTCTCCCTTTCTCTATCTCGTTTTAGCTTCCGGCATTAATCTCACACCGATATGCCTCTCTCTCTCTCTCTCTCTCTCTCTCTCTCTCTCTCTCTATATATATATATATATATATATACATATATATATATATATATTATATGTGTACATTTAGCTGTCTGCATACACCCAAAACTG
>NC_090757.1:28170853-28188353 GCF_036898095.1 Palaemon carinicauda
AATAATCAAACCTATTACTAATGAGAAAATAGGGACAAGTACAAAATTGGAAATAAAGGTGAACAATTCAATATATACTATAGCCATATACGTGACAATTTAAATGCTTGAATATATGACGGGTCTGTTTAATTCAACCGAATGCTCAAAAAACTGCTTCAGTTCTTTTAAATGTGGCACTAAATATTCTCTTTGAGGCATGGGTTCCATAAATAAAGGACTATCAATTCCATCTGTAATTTGAAAAAGGTATGTATCCGTTTGGTGCTCTGGATACTCCTCTACTTCTAATGCCAGGCAGTTGATCTTACTGGAATTAGTATGGACCGGCAGGGGTCACTTGCCTTATTTAGATAGGCGCTGCGCATCACTAAGAAACTGGCTATTCTTTGATGAATTTAGCCTATGAATCCTCTATGGATTTAGTCACTCTATGGAACGCGAAAATGAAAGAATTGGCCCCCAGTCCCGGCCGTAGTGGGTTGCTAAGAAACTCCCGGTTTGTAAATACTAAAGAAAAATTGAAAATTGGTAATTGAAATGTTAGAACCATGAATCAAACTGGGAAGTTACAGCTAGTAGAGAATGAATTTATGAAATATAGTTTGGATATCTTTGCCCTAAGGAACAGATGGAGTTAGAAGAGAAGGGGTAGAAATAATGATGATGATACCAAGAGCAGAAAAGGCATTAACCAAATGTAGGTAGCAGATTGTTACTTACAAAAATTATTATTATTATTATTATTATTATTATTATTATTATTATTATTATTATGAGTTATTAGGGCCTATAGAAACCAGAGAAAAAGAGAATTATTCGCGAATTCTAAATGGCTTCGGAAGAAAATCGTGATTCTCCAAATGGATTCAGAAGAAATTACCATAGACTTAGCAACTTAGCATGGAATTCTGAATGATTCCAGATGCGAATCTGAATGACTTCGAAAAAAAAACCCTGAATCTCCAAATGTCTTCAGAAGAAATAGCCGTACTCTTAGCATAGAGTTCTGAATGTGTCCAGAACGGAATCTTCACGGAGCTGTAAATCAAAATCAAATCACGTAATTTATCATCATCATCATCATCATAATTTTTCGCGAGTCCTAATCGGCTTCGGGAGAAAATCTTCGTGCATCTCCAAAAGGATTCAGAAGGAATTTCCAAAGACTTAGCATGGAATTCTGAATGATTCCAGAAATCTCTGAACGATTTCGGAAGAAATTCTTCCTGAATCTCCTCTCCAAATGACTTCAGAAGAAATAGCCGTAGACTTAGCATAGAGTTCTGAATGACTCCAGAACGGAATCTTCCGGAGCAGTTCTGAACAGCTTCGCCCCGGATTCCAAAAGACTTCCGAAGACCTGATCTCTCTTTTTTTCTTTTTTAAACATACCTTGCAACACCTCACGATCTGTATGTACTGTAGCTATGGAAGTTTACGCCGGTAACATTGGGAGGAGGATTTCACTTTACTCACAGAGCTCACGTTCTGGCGGAACAGGTAACTGACTGTGAGAATTTTGTTACAGCTACAGGATGAACTGGAGTTTGGATAGGTGCTGCCGAAGTTGGTGAGCTAAGATCATAATGTAAGCGCCTTGAAGGATAATTTGCTTGCAGTTTAGCGACGATGTCCTATAATTGGATTGCATTGGTGCAAAGCGGTGAGCGACGTGTGTTTCTTTAAAATTCGGCATTGAAGATAGAACATATCAGGACGGCATTGGTAAATATATTGGGTTGCTCATCGTCGACTTTAGTATGTTGGCGTATAGTGTATCCCGAGAAATAAATGGCATCCATGTCTTAACCCATTGCCCTTATAGGTAAAGACAAGAAAGCCATCGATTTCTCCGAGGAATCTGACGAACCGAGGACAAACAGCACTGAAATGTCTCTTGAAATCTCGAAGAAGACTGGCGAACTAAGCAAAGAAGATCTTGAAAAACTATAAAAGACAGAAGAGAATAGAGAAGGAAAGCCTTTATATGAAGAAGTATAAAAAATAGCCTTTAATTATAGAGGCAAGTCAACTAAAAACTGAGGTTAAATAGCATCTACTATTAGCGGTTAGTCGCCTTAAAACAGAGGTCTCAAAGAGCCTCTAGTTCTAGAAATAAAGCACCCAAAAATAAAGGTCAAAGCGCTTTTAATGTTAGAGCTAAGTGGATTAAAAAAAAGGTCAAAGAAACTCTAATGCTACAGTATAGCACCTCAAAATAGAGGTCAAAGAGCCTCTAATGTTAAAAGTAAGGAGCTGCAAAATAGAGGTCAAAGACCCTCTAATGCTAAAAGTAAGGAGCCTCAAAATAGAGGTCAAAGAACCTCTAATACTAAAAGTAAGGAGCCTCAAAACAGAGGTCAAAGACCCTCTAATGCTAAACGTAAGAAGCCTCAAAATAGAGGTCAAAGTCCCTCTAATGCTCAAAGTAAGGAGCCTCAAAATAGAGGTCAAAGAGCCTCTAATGCTAAAAGTAAGGAGCCTCAAAATTGAGGTCAAACAGCCTCTAATGCTACAAGTAAGGAGCCTCACAATAGAGGTCAAAGAGCCTCTAATGCTTAAAGTATGGAGCCTAAAAATAGAGGTGAAAGAGCCTCTAATGCTAAAAGTAAGAAGCCTCAAAATAGAGTCAAAGAGCCGTTAATGCTAAAAGTAAGGAGCCTCAAAATAGAGGTCAAAGAACCTCTAATGCAAAACATATAAGCCTCAAAATAGAGGTCAAAGGCCCTCTAATGCTAAAAGTAAGGAGCCTCAAAATAGAGGTCAAAGAGCCTCTAATGCTAAAAATAAGGACCCTCAAAATAGAGGTCAAAGACCCTCTAATGCTAAAAGTAAGGACCCTCAAAATAGAGATCAAAGACCCTCTAATGCTAAAAGGAGTCTCAAAATAGAGGTCAAAGAGCCTCTAATGCTGAAAGTAAGGACCCTTAAAATAAGATGTCAAAGAGCCTCTAATACTAAAAGTAAGGAGCCTCAAAATAGAGGTCAAAGAGATTCTAATGCTAAAAGTGAGCAGTCTCAAAACAGAGGTCAAAGAGCCTTTAATGCTAAAAGTAAGGAGCCTCAAAATAGAGGTCGAAGACCCTCTAATGCTAAACTAAGGAGCCTCAAAATAGAGGTCAAAGACCCTCTAATGATAAAAGTAAGGAGCCTCTAAATAGAGGTCAAAGAGACTCTAATGCTAAACGTAAGGAGCCTCAAAATAGAGATCAAAGACCCTCTAATGCTAAAAGTAAGGAGCCTCAAAACAGAGGTCAAAAAGACTCTAAAGCTACAAGTAAGGAGCCTCAAAATAGAGGTCAAAGACCCTCTAATGCTAAAAGTAAGAAGCCTCAAAATAGAGGTCAAAGGCCCTCTAATGCTAAACGTAAGGAGCCTCAAAACAGAGGTCAAAGACCCTCAAATGCTAAAAGTGAGCAGTCTCAAAATAGAGGTCAAAGACCCTCTAATGCTAAAAGTAATGAGCCTCAAAATAGAGGTCAAAGAGACTCTAAATGCTGAAAGTGAGCAGTCTCAAAATAGAGGTCAAAGAGCCTCTAATGCTAAACGTAATGAGCCTCAAAATAGAGGTCAAAGGTCCTCTAATGCTAAACGTAAGGAGCCTCAAAATAGAGGTAAAAACCCCTCTATTTCTAAAAGTAAGGAGCCTCAAAATAGAGGTCAAAGAGACTCTAATGCTGAAAGTGAGCAGTCTCAAAATAGAGGTCAACGAGCCTGTAATGCTAAAAGTAATGAGCCTTAAAATAGAGATCAAAGGCCCTCTAATGCTAAACGTAAGGAGCCTCAAAATAGAGGTCAAAGACTCTCTAATGCTAAACGTAAGGAGCCTCAAAATGGAGATCAAAGACCCTCTAATGCTAAAAGTAAGGAGCCTCAAAATAGAGGTCAAAGAGACTCTAATGCTAAAAGTGAGCAGTTTCAAAATAGAGGTCAAAGAGCCTCTAATGCTAAACGTAAGGAGCCTCAAAATTAAGGTCAAACAGCCTCTAATGCTCAAAGTAAGGAGCCTCAAAATAGAGGTCAAACAGCCTCTAATGCTAAAGGTAATGAGCCTCAAAATAAGAGGTCAAAGACCCTCTAATGCTAAACATAAGAAGCCTCAAAATAGAGATCAAAGACCCTCTAATGCTAAAAGTAAGGAGCCGCAAAATAGAGGTCAAAGAGCCTCTAATGCTAAAAATAAGGACCCTAAAAATAGAGGGCAAAGACCCTCTAATGCTAAAAGTAAGGACCCTCAAAATAGAGATCAAAGCCCCTCTAATGCTAAAAGGAGTCTCAAAATAGAGGTCAAAGAGCCTCTAATGCTAAAAGTAAGGACCCTTAAAATAAGATGTCAAAGAGCCTCTAATACCAAAAGTAAGGAGCCTCAAAATAGAGGTCCAAGATACTCTAATGCTAAAAGTGAGCAGCCTCAAAACAGAGGTCAAAGAGCCTTTGATGCTCAAAGTAAGGAGCCTCAAAATAGAGGTCAAAGAGACTCTAATGCTAAACATAATGACCCTCAAAGTAGAGGTCAAAGGCCCTCTAATGCTAAACGTAAGGAGCCTCAAAATAGAGGTCAAAAACCCTCTAATGCTAAAAGTAAGGAGCCTCAAAATAGAGGTCAAAGAGACTATAATGCTGAAAGTGAGAAGTCTAAAAATAGAGGTCAAAGACCCTCTAATGCTAAAAGTAATGAGCCTCAAAATAGAGGTCAAACGCCCTCTAATGCTAAACGTAAGGAGCCTCAAAATAGAGGTCAAAGTCCCTCTAATGCTACACGTAAGGAGCCTCAGAATGGAGATAAAAGACCCTCTAATGCTAAAAATAAGGAGCCTCAAAATAGAGGTCAAAGACCCTCTAATGCTAAAAGTAAGGAACCTCAAAATAGAGGTCAAAGAGCCTCTAATGCTAAAAGTAAGGAGCCTCAAAATAGAGGTAAAAAACCCTCTAATGCTCAAAGTAAGGAGCCTCAAAATAAGAGGTCAAAGAGCCTCTAATGCTAAAAGTAAGGAGCCTCAAAACAGAGGTCAAAGACCCTCTAATGCTAAAAGTAAGGAGCCTCAAAATAGAGGTCAAAGAGCCTCTAATGCTAGAGGTAAAGCACTTCAAATTAGAGATCAAAGAACATATAATGCTAAGATTATAGTACCTCAAAATAGAGGTCATAGAGTCCTTAATACTAAAGGTATGGCACCTCAAAGTAGAGCTCAAATATCCTATAATGTTGGAAGTATGGCATCTCAAAATAAAAGGTCAAAGAGCCTCTAATGCTAGAGGTAAGGTACATCAAAATAGAAGCCAAATAGTCTGGCCTATTCTTTGTATATTCACCTTACGCATTGGTTTCCTACGCGCCAGCGTTTTTCTGTGCCTTCACCAAAAACTGTGCTTCAGCAGAAACTGAGCACAAGCAGCACCCTGTGCGCCAACGCTCCAGTACTCTCCTTCGCACTCGCGAGAGAGGCAAAAAGAATGAAAACTTTTTGACAGGTTAAAATTGCCACGTTCCCCTCCCCGCAAATGCATGACAGCATGCCCGCAGGGCAAAAAGGGAAGAGGCTTCACAGAAGGGTTCAAGATCCCAAAGATTCCATCTTACAAGGGGAATCAAATGATTCCCCTGAAGAAAGGAAAGATGAATACTGTGAAGAACTGCAGAGTATAATAGGTGAGAACCTGGAGAGATATGAAATTTGTGATTAATGACTTCAATGCTAAAGTTGGAAGGAATAATCAAGGGATAGAAAATGGTGGAGTTGGAAAGAAAGGCTCAAGACCGGAATGAATGGAGAAGTTTTGTACAGAGGGCCACGGCTGTTCGACATCGAACACCCCGTAATTGATAATGAGAAAATGTGATGGGCGTTGAGGTTCTTGGCGAAGTTGCAAATGAAAATGGGGCACATTTTATAAGTTATTGCTCAACAAACAATCTTGTTACTGGAGGTACTTTTTTCCAGCACAAGGAGATCTACAAATATACAAGGACTTCACCATGTGGCAATTACAAATATCAAATAGATCACATAGCCATTGATAAAGAGAGAAGGAGGACTCTGGGAAATGTAACAAGCTATAGAGGTGCAGTTATTGGTTGTGATCACCAGCTCCTCATTGCCACACAAATATTAAAACTGAAAGAAACCAACAGAAATGTAGATAGAATACCTAAGTTTGATACAACTAAGCTACTAGAGGATGAGAACAGAAATCTTTGTAACTGAATGTAGGAATCGATTTACAGTCTTAAGAGACTTTAAGAGACGA
Organism: Palaemon carinicauda; assembly: GCF_036898095.1. NCBI lineage: Eukaryota > Metazoa > Arthropoda > Malacostraca > Decapoda > Palaemonidae > Palaemon > Palaemon carinicauda. The sequence continues at coordinate 28,177,106 of NC_090757.1, forward strand.
AGTTTTGGGACATGCAGTTACAAGGAGAAAACCATGGATATCAAATGATACTTGGGATACTATAAAAAGAAGACAAAGACAGAAATTGACTTCTTAAAGTTTTCGAGGAAGTAATGAAAATTACAAGGCAGAGCATGCCAAGTATTTCAGTATTGATAGTGAGGTCAAAAGAAATATCAAGAATAATTGGAGAGAATATTTAGACAGGAAAGCAGATGAGGCTGACAAAGCTATGAATTCAGGGAGTGGCTTTGTTGTAGGAATTGCTCTTGGAATTATTAATGAAATCTCTACGGGGAAAAAAGAAGCATATACCCATCAAAAAGAAAGATGGATCTGTTATAACAAAAGAACATGAATCTGTTATAACAAAAGAACATGAAGAAAAGTAACGTTGGATTGAACACTTTAGTGAGGTCATGAATAGGAAATACGAAGGGAATAATTTGGTTGATATACCTGAAACTGATGAAGACCTTGATATGCCCAAGAATGAATTAGGTGTGTTTGAAGTCGAAGCTATTCTTAAAAAAAATCAAAGGATGGAAAGCCCCAGGATACGAAGGAATAACTGCTGAGATGATATTGCCTGAAAATGAAGTGACTCCCAGATTACCTACAAGATTATTTTGTAGAATGTGGCGTGAAGAGGCAAAGCCTTATGTATGGGAGCTAGGAGTGCTGGTGAAAATGAAATAAAATATCTGACTGATTGCAATCATTACAGAGGCATCACACTTACGTCAGCTGTCATGAAAATATATAGAATGCTCATTCTAAAGAGACTAGAGAGAAAGATTGATGAAAAGTTGAGAGATGAACAAGCAGGATTTAGAAAAGGTAGAAGTTGTACAGACCAAATTTTCATTTAAGATATCTGGTACAGCAATATGTAGAATATAGAATTCCACTTTTGATGGTATATGTGGGCTATGAAAAAGCTTTTGATTATGTGCTCAGGAAAATTTTGTAGAGTGTCCTGCGACATTATGAAGTTCCTCTCAAATATGTAAATTTAATTGTCGGTTCATAAGCATAGAAAATGCAAAGTTAATGTTAGTGGCGTCTTATCAAACGAATTTCCAGTAAAACGTGGAGTACTCTAAGGGAATGTGTTGTTACCTATGCTGTTTATCCTCCTCATAGATTTTGTAATTCATAGATCGGTTGGGGATGGGGGAGAAGGATTGGACTGGATTGGTAACAAAAAATTAGGAGACCTAGAGTATGCTGATGACGCTGTCCTAATTAGCAGAACACCACAGGGCTTGGAAAGCTTGCTTACCAGAATGCATGAAAAATCACATGAGGTTGGGCTCGAGATAAATAGAAGAAAGACAGATGATGAGAAAGGAATATGCAATGGAAGATGAAATATCTTTGGAAGGATAAAGGATTAATGAGGTAGAATTATTTAAATATTTAGGAACTATGATATCTAATATAGGAGCTTTAGAATTTGAGTTTAATGAAAGATTGAAAAAAGCAAATCAGAGGATGGCTAGGTCAAGTCAAATTTGGAAATCAGGTCGTCTAAAATTACATATAATAATCAGTCTATATATCAGTTTAGTGATATCGGTGTTACTGTATGGTCGTGAATCTTGGTATATTAATGAAACTCATTTTGTAGATTTGAGAACAAAGCCCTCAGAAGAATATTGGGTGTTAAATGACAGGGCAGGATTAGAAATGAAACAGAGAGATTACTCGAGCGCCACATGTGGATGAGATCATGGTGAAGGGTAGATGGAGATGGTTTGGGGATGCTCTTTGTTCTCCCTAAGAGACATTAGTTCACCAAACTTTAAACAGGCCTCCACAAGGCACTAGAAGAGTTGGGAGACTCAGGACTATAAAGCATGAAGTAGGATATTGTGATTGGAGAAGTATTGAATTAAAAGCTGAAGATAGAGACGACTAGCGAAATCTAATTGAGGCTCTTTGCGTCAATTGGCGTGGGAGGAGATGATGATGATGATGATATGTGGGCAGTGGCTTCAAGCATCTAGCTCAAGGCGAGTCACTTAGCCTCCTTCTTCCTCTAAAAACCCTTTTGTTGCTCTACCAATGCAAAATAATGGACGATCCTTAATATCTTCCAAAATAATTTGAATTTCTTTTTTATTTATTTTATTTTAGGCATAAATAAATCCTTATCATTCACTATCGGGACTATCCTAGCAGTTAAATCATCACTATTTATTACCCTGGTCAATTCAGATTTTTTTGTATTTACGTTAGTGTTTGCAGACATTTTTTCTTAAAAGAATCGAGAGATATTTGGTTGCTTTGTATTTCCATGATTTGTCATGTTTCTATCTCTCTTTGTGTTTTTCCTTTTATTTTTCTTCATTTCATCTTTTTTTCTTAAATCTTCGATTGTACCCCTTTCTTTTGTAGGTAAAAGTATCTCTTTGATGGCTCGTTCATAGTATGAGGCAACAATGATAAGAATAAAAAGGATAGGTACAACTTAGGACGAATATTGTTTATGGGATCAGCTTTGCCCCTCCTTGATGTATCTATCATGCTGTTCACTCTAATGTTGCTCCATTTAACACCATATCAAAAAGGCAACATGACAGTTATCAACATGGAAATTAGCAGGAAGAGTGAAAATATATTCTATTTCAATTCCTGAAATTTTCATTTGGATATGTGAATTATTATAGGAACAATGTATACAGTAGTTTTTTTTTTTTTTTTTTTTTTTTTTTTTTTTTTTTTTTTTTTTGACACCCCTCTTGAGGATGTTACCATGTTTTGGTCAATCTTTTTGGTTTCACCCCCTGAGTGTGAACAGCTTTAAGAGTGTCCCCAGTATTAAATAACTTTTTGAAAATCATATCATAACCATCGAGCTAGAAAGAAACTTCTTTCTTCTTTTATGTAACTCTCAGGGTGTCACTCACTTTTAGGGTGTCACCTTGGGTAGACACCCCTTTTACTGCACCCCTTATGTCTTATTTTGAATTTTTATGATTACATATATGCATATTTATACATAAAAGTATATTTGTGTGCTCGAATACAAAGTATGATTTACATATTCATATAGTAAGGCAAAATTGGACAGTTTTCAAAACCATGGTCAGGCAAACTTCTCACTTTTTTTCTTGGCGCGGCAAAATTGGACAATCTTGGATTAAGGACACAAGAATTTATGTAAGTCTAAAATTATTTTCTAGCATATTTATATTGATAGGGACCACAAATTATCATAGTTTGCCCAACTGACCGTTGGCGCTTAACGGAGATACAGACGTGTCCAAAATTGCCTCACTGTCCAAAATTGCCTCGCCTCTGAGATATTTTTTTTATTTCTAATTCTTTGATGATTATGAAACAAGCCATTTTTTATAGATGAGACCTCCCTCTCTTGAAAACATGTTTGGTATTTGGTCATAAATTATTAATATAGATTTTGTACAAAGGTCACTAAAAAGGTATCCAAAATTGCATAACCCTACTATACTCCAAATATTCGTATTTGCATTCACAAAAAGAAAATATTTGCATGTTGCTTACCAAAGTTTTTTTTAGAATATATAATAATAAACCAAAGGCCTATTTAAGCATTATCAATGCAATAGAGAGAGAGAGAGAGAGAGAGAGAGAGAGAGAGAGAGAGAGAGAGAGAGAGAATAACCCGATGTAATCTATAAAAGGGTTAAATCTCAACCTACGGTTCATATACGTATATTACCATATATGTGTGTGTGTGTATATATATATATATATATATATATATATATATATATATATATATACTGTATATATATATATATATATATATATATATATATATATATATATATATATATATTCTATATATATACATATATATATATATATATATATATATATATATATATATATATATATATATATATTAACTTATGCATATGTACACACACACACACACACACACACACACACACACACATATATATATATATATATATATATATATATATATATATATATATATATATATATATATATATATATATATATCACGCTTAAAATTTATTAATTTTATGTCCCCAGTAAATAAACATTCAAGAAAACTATCAAATTAGTAAATCGAGAATTGCAGATAATAAAGGACGCATAAATAATAGATCCAAATAAGTGGTTGTCGGTTACTGTTAGCCATGATGGGTTAGAGATACAGGTTTTACGGAAGGATAAATGCTTGAACAAACAAATAATTCGTTATTGAGTGAACACGTTTATTTGCATAATTGCTCAAGAAAGCGATAATAAAACTGAAAGGAACAAAAGGAAACTATAAGTAAATTAGATTACAAATTAGATTGTATACAGATATTAATGCAGACAGAATGTTTTATATATATATATATATATATATATATATATATATATATATATATATATATATATATAATATATATATATATATATATATATATATATATATAATATATAAATATATATACATATATGTATGTATACATATATAACTATATATATATATATATATATATATATATTTAAATACCTTCAATTCACATGCAAATATGCCACCACAATTGTTCACATACCCAAACGCATGTACAACTACTAACCCACACTGCACCCATGCAGTCTGCAGGCACACACATATAATTATCGTATTGCCTTAAGAAAAAAAAAAAGAAAAAAGCCGACAGAACGTTCATATAAATTTTTTTATTTCAAAAAAATACCTTCAATTTACATGAAAATATGCCACCATAATTGTTCACACACCCAAACACACGTACGACTACTAACCCACATTGCACGCATGCAGTCTGCATGCACGCACGTACAATTATCGTATTACCTGTAAAAAACAAAAATAAAAAAATACAAAATCGCATAGTGAAAATTATTCGCCTTCGAAAATACCCAAATATAAACATTCGAACCAACTTTAATTCAGCTAACGATAAAATTTACAAACTGACGTTAAGTTCATTTAAATAACTTCATCCGAGTTGGCAAGGTAAAATATGCTCTGTGACTTGATGAGATGGATAAATAATCCAAAGTTCTCTTCTTCCTTACGTTTCTCCTCTCTTTTAGCCATTTGGGGTCTCCTCTCCATTGACCTCTGTTCAATGGACAGAGACAGAGATAAGGGGATCAAGTTTGAGGAATTATTAGACTGGTATAAACAGAGAGAGAGAGAGAGAGAGATCTAGTATGAACATATAAAAAATTGTTAATTATCTATTTACCTAGAGAGAGAGAGAGAGAGAGAGAGAGAGAGAGAGAGAGAGAGAGAGAGAGAGAGAGAGAGAGAGAGAGAGATCTAGTATGAACATATAAAAGATTGTTAATTATCTATTTACCTAGAGAGAGAGAGAGAGAGAGATCTAGTATGAACATATAAAAGATTGTTAATTATCTATTTACCTAGAGAGAGAGAGAGAGAGAGAGAGAGAGAGAGAGAGAGAGAGAGAGAGAGAGAGAGAGATCTAGTATGAACATATAAAAGATTGTTAATTATTTATTTATCTAGAGAGAGAGAGAGAGAGAGAGAGAGAGAGAGAGAGAGAGAGAGAGAGAGAGAGAGAGAGATGGGGGACCCTGACATTAAGATGACTCAAGCAAGATTATCCTTCAACAGCTGGCGCAGTATGCAATTGTGCACCATTAAGGGTATCATATATAAAGCAAGTTCAAATGTTTTTCCCCACTGCCTTGTCAAACTGTCAGGTAATCTGCATACTGAAGGATTTTATATCCGGGAGAGAAGATTCTTGTCATACATATCAGCATTTTATTTATAGAATTATCAAATCATACTGAAATTCTCTCATACTCATACCGATGTTGGTATCAGCTGTATGCAGCCATAACTTATACGATAAGGATAACAGGCAAAACCAGTATAACATCGGTTCAATCAAGAGTTGAATACTGGCAATTGTGAACGATAAGAATGTATGCGAATACGATTAAACTGCGAATACAAATTCAAATGCTCCTTCATCAAACGTATTTAGATTTTGGAAAAAATGATAATACAGAAACAAATGAATAACAACAGTATTCGGGTGAATATTGACGAGACACGAACCGATAATTCCAGATGACATTTGAAATGACAATAAACCAATACCTCGTATTAGTAAACCCAATATCAGTAGAATATTGTGCTTTAAAAGATTGTTGAAGTTATAATTATTAGTTGCTTTAAAAATACTTTTTTTGATAGATAGATAGACAGATAATTAGATTGATAAATTTAGTGATTATTGGTGGCAACTCCGAAAGACTCTCAATTGAAAATCCCTCAAAATTGTTGGCGGTTTGGGGCTAATACATAATTCGTACAATGCAAATTCGTCAAAATTTTATCAATTGGATCAATCGAACTAATCAACGTTTGGCAGAACGATAGCAAATAACGAATCCTGGATCAACCTAACCCTTTACCCTAAGACAAGAAGGGATGGGTGAGGAAGGTATATTTACTCACGATATCAAAGGCAAACGTAAAACTTGATTTTTATAGGGATCAATTCTGATTATTAAACTGTTTAATGAAGTCATAAATCTTACATATTTTGACAAAGAATGCCCACGAAATTCCTATCGTTTAAAAACCAATGCCATACAGTAATTATTGTGTTTGTAAAGTAGACTCAATGTTTTTAATGGAAATTTCTTATATTATATCTTAAAACTACTAAGGATTTTCATTAATGTGCTACAGACACCCACCAACAGGCAATCCTTTCACAAGTATTAGACGTCATACTATGAAACACTAAACTTGAAACTTCTGAACTTACGATGACAGTCTTACAGTAATTGTCAGCGTTTATTTGCTTCGCTTCAGACTCATTTTTTTTTTCTAAATGTCTATTTTGTTTTTGCCTCGTGTTTTCCTACCACACCATTGTTCATTTGCATTTTGGGTTGACACTTCATCTGGCCTTGGAAGAGCTTAAAGTTGTTTGGGACCACTAAGTGACACCTGCATTTCGCAAGTTTATTAGAATAGGGGTTTCATTTTTCTCTTGCACGGATGGCTACTGTTAACATAAAGTATGAATGCTTACTGTCTAAATGAGAGAGAGAGAGAGAGAGAGAGAGAGAGAGAGAGAGAGAGAGAGAGAGAGAGAGAGATATGCTTTCAATTATTTATTTGTACACATCCTTCACGTATAAAAATATATACTCAAATAAATTAGAATAAACAGTGCTTAAAGAAACAGCAACATTTCTGGGCTAGAAAGAGCGAAAAGGAATGAAAATGGGAACTAGAAATTGGGAAAGGCAAAGGACCTGTGTAGGATGTTATCCTAGACACCCTCCACCCCCTTCCCAACCCCGACCTCAAAAGGACAGCCCCTCCAGAGGGTACGTGAGTGAAGGACACTCCCAGGAGACCTGGGATTTGCCCGAGCCTGACAAAATTAATCTGGCATACATTCGTTCCGGTTTATTCCCCTGTTAATAAAGATTAAGGATTGGCTGAAATGGTGAAGCGTTGGTTTACTAAGGGGGGAGGGGAGGACACAGGTTGATTACTAGGAGGGGGGGATAGAAAACGGTAGGCATTTGGAATGGCAAAAGAGCAGACAAAACGTCATGGCAATAGGAAGGTTGGGTAAAGGGGGGAAGGAATACACGAATAGAATTAGGAACATGGTTGGAAGCAAAGTCTAGATCTTGGTTGGAAGTTGTGTAGGCGAAGGAGTACGAATGAAGAGAAACAAGAATCGAAGAAATCTTTGGCGATAGGAGAAAATCAAGCTCGGGTGAATGAAGATACTGTATAGCAAGTCTCTAAAATGAAGATTAAATCCGCAGAGGCCTGGAATGAAGTGGGGAGGAGGTAGTTTTGCAAGTGCATGTTGTGTGAAGCATTTATCACTCAAGGGTTTTTGTAGTATACCTTAGAACTCCAGCTACACCCATCTTTCATCTGCATAAGTACCATCAAATCGTACCTGCACCTACTTTTGATATTCAGGAGTCCCTTCGAATCCTATTTGCACCTACTTTATATCCACAGGTGTCCCTTCGAATCCTATCTGCACCTACTTTATATCCACAGGTGTCCCTTCGAATCCTATCTGTTCTATTTGTTATCCCCAGACGCCCCTTCAAACCCTATCGAGATCTATTTTCTATCCACTTTTGTCCTTTCAAATCCTATCTGCAATTACTTTCCATCCACTGGCGTCCCTCCGAAGCTAGCTCCACCTACTTTTTATTTGCAAGAGTCCCTTTAAAAGCTAGCTTAACCTACTTTTTATTTGCAAGAGTCCCTTTAAAAGCTAGCTTAACCTACTTTTTATTTGCAAGAGTCCCTTTAAAAGCTAGCTTAACCTACTTTTTATTTGCAAGAGTCCCTTTAAAAGCTAGCTTAACCTACTTTTTATTTGCAAGAGTCCCTTTAAAAGCTAGCTCCACCTACTTTTTATTTGCAAGAGCCCCTTTAAAAGCTAGCTCCACCTACTTTTTATTTGCAAGAGTCCCTTTAAAAGCTAGCTTAACCTACTTTTTATTTGCAAGAGTCCCTTTAAAAGCTAGCTCCACCTACTTTTTATTTGCACGAGTCCCTTTAAAAGCTAGCTTAACCTACTTTTTATTTGCAAGAGTCCCTTTAAAAGCTAGCTTAACCTACTTTTTTTTTGCAAGAGTCCCTTTAAAAGCTAGCTTAACCTACTTTTTATTTGCAAGAGTCCCTTTAAAAGCTAGCTCCACCTACTTTTTATTTGCAAGAGTCCCTTTAAAAGCTAGCTCCACCTACTTTTTATTTGCAAGAGTCCCTTTAAAAGCTAGCTTAACCTACTTTTTATTTGCAAGAGTCCCTTTAAAAGCTAGCTTAACCTACTTTTTATTTGCAAGAGTCCCTTTAAAAGCTAGCTCCACCTACTTTTTATTTGCAAGAGTCCCTTTAAAAGCTAGCTCCACCTACTTTTTATTTGCAAGAGTCCCTTTAAAAGCTAGCTCAACCTACTTTTTATTTGCAAGAGTCCCTTTAAAAGCTAGCTTAACCTACTTTTTATAGTCAAACGTCCTTTCGACCTCCAAGTTTCACCGTAGTATTCTTTAGCCTCCTACTTTATCTAAAATACTATTTCCTTTCTTCCAAGTAGCTGTCCAACCTCAGACCTTTTACTTAATAGTGCAAGTGCGGGGTTTTCAGCTATATGGACCTGCAAACTGAATGAACTGCCTAGTCCAAGTCCTGGACCATGTGACCTAAATTCAATAAATCCTAAACTCACAAAAGAAATAAAGAAGGACATGGAATATCATTATTGAGAAGGATTAATTAGCCGTAGAGGAGCTAAATAAGGAGAGATTCTGGATTAATTTTTTTTTTCTAAAAATAAGCTGTACTATCATTGAAGATTTTTTTTTTTTTTACAGAATAAGACAGATGTATTTTCAAATTCATAAGACAGACGTATTTTCAAATTCATGAAACATAAAAGGAAATCTCGCAAAATATAGTTTTTAAAATTTTTCAAATAATAATGTCAATAGTAATACAATAACTCAAAGAAGAAGCAAATGAATGAAAAATTAATCCATGAATGTAAAAAAACATTAAAGAAGGGAAGCATAGCCTCCTTTAAAAAAAAAAAGACATGCAACCAAACTATAATTGAAAAATAAAACAACATAAAGAAATTATATTTTGTAAAGACAAGGCTCATTAAGGAACTTGAAAATACCTGCTTAAATTGAAAGCATCCGAGGCCAACCGTGAACTTTGGAAAACAGATAATTGCACTCTTCACTCCAGCAATGAAAGGAGTTCCAAAGGCACAAGATAAGCTAGTCTCTTGGAGTCAAAGAGACCCGTTACTACGCTGTTAGAAAAAAAAAAAAAAACCGTAATTTTGAACGGAAATTCTCCGTAAAAATATACCGTTCTCAACCGCATTTCAGTAATAATCCAGGCAACCGTAATTTTATCTTACTGTGATATCATCTTTTACGGGTTTGGTGACCGTAATATCACTCTTTTACGTCAATATATCCGTTTTTAAAACGATTAAAATCCTGGAATAAATGTTGCCAGACATTTACCGTGTTTTTAATACAAATTTTTAAGTGTATAAATAGCCTGGGGTGCATGGGTTATTGGGGTATGGGGATTTTGGGGATACGGGGATAAACATCATAAACCCTCAGCTGTAAGTTGCATGTATGAAATCATTTTTTCAGGATGATAATAATATAGTACAGATCTCTTCTTTGTACTATTGAACCTTCGTGGTAGAGGGAAACTTGAGGAAGGATATAATGAAAACTAAAGGGAAAGGGGATAGAAATAAAACTTGAGGTGTTCAAAAGTGCACAAAGCAGACGAGGCTGGATGCAAAAGGAAATTAGCAAAATTGATTATTCAAAGAATTAGAAAAGGAAGTGGACAATACGAAAAAATAAAAAGCTTACATTGCAGAAAAGAAGAAAAGGTATAAACCCTTGTGAATTGGACACCACCACATTAATTAAAGAATAGGCTGGGTAAAGGAGAGAAATATAGCTGAAATAATAAAGATAAATGCTATATTTCCTTTTAATATAAATTTCTAAGTGGTCCTACTACATTATGTAGAAAGAAAATTTTTCTTCAGAAGTAAATCAATACAAAACATAGTTATAAGACTTCTATTCACTTACAAATAAAAATATTATTTCATAGCCGATAAAATCAACCAGTTATTATTAGTATTATTATATGAAAAGCTACAAACCTAGCTGGAACAGAAGGATGCTACAAGCCTGAGGGCTCCAACAAGGAAGGCCCCTCAGAACAGAATGATAATAGAGAAATAACAATCTACACGCCTCCCCCCCCCCAAAAAAAAAAATATACTTTTATAAATATATAGAATATTTAAATATCAGTAACAATGTTAAAATAGATGTATAAACTACGAAATGAGGATTATTTCAACCTGCTTAACATAAAAACATTTGCAACAAGTTTGAACTTCGACGTTCCACCGACTATACAGACAAATTAGAAAGATAATTTAGCAGTATGGTCGTAGCTGGAATAACACTTCTAGAATGCTGTGTATTTTTCAAAGTGCGAAACCCCAACGTTCAACTTAACGAAAGCTAAGTGATTTAGAGAGAGAGAGAGAGAGAGAGAGAGAGAGAGAGAGAGAGAGAGAGAGAGAGTTTAACATTCCGTCAATTTGTATACGTACGTAGAATAAGTCAACAAAGTAAAATACTATCATAAAGTAGTAAAATAGCACGAAGATAA